>NW_011439242.1:0-2010 GCF_000754665.1 Bison bison bison
AGGCGGCCCGAGAAGGGTCCGGGCCCCAGCAACGTTGAGGGGGTCTCGGGGTGGGGCTGCGTGAGGCAGCCACCTGTCTATGCCGCAGAGACCCCGGGGTGGAGACGTTTTCCTCTCGGTTTTCTGTCTGGTCTGTCCTCTCCTTCCACCGGGAGGCAGAGGACGGTGTTTGCACTTTCTTGCTAGGAACCCGAAGCCGCAGAGCTGATGGCATCCTCCTTCCCTGTCCGGGAAAGCGAAGCGTCTGGCTTGGGAACAGAATGCTCTAAGATTTGGAGCTCCTCCCATCCCATTAAAGCCGGGATGCTGTCTGTGAGCGACGGTGCAAAATAACAAGTAGTTTCACATTTAACCAGTCCTTGGGGTCGGCCCTGACAGCGTTCTGTAATTTTCATCTGTTGAGTACCCCCCACATCTAATAAAGACAAAGACACCTAAGCCTCCCCTAAGGAATTATGCTGTAATTGGCCACTTACTTGATAAAATCACTCAATTGTCTTCGTTGGGGGACAGATTTTATTGACATTTCAGGCATTTGACTAGGTTGAGTAATAATTCTCCACCAGAAAAGTGAAATTTGGGACTTCGAGATAGATACTGACTAATATATTGTCTTATTACAGGAATGTCGGATTGCACATCCAATTGTAAAATGTACTTACTGCAGATCAGAATTTCAACAAGAGAGGTTTGTATATTGAACAGTTTTTGATTGTTAAAGGCAAAGTATTGTCTGTAAGGAATACTTGAGGCTTGTAACCCCATATATATATTAAAGCTTTTTTAAATAAAATGCTTTAGTTTCTCAAAATTTTAGTTGTAAGCACTTACTACATGTTTCTACATAGTAGGAGAGAGAATGTTCACCAAAAATTAATGAGTATTTTACAGCTATACTTTATACCTGAGGAAATAAAAAATATTGCAAGGAAAATATACAGCCTTGCTAATGAGAAGTGCAAATATCAATTGTTATTGTTAAGATGTGGGGGAAAAAAAATGACAGGATCATCTTTTGTAGTTCGGTGGTTAAGTGCCTTCCAATGCAGGGGGATGCAGGTTCCATCCCTGGTGAAGGAGCTAAGATCCAACATGCTCTCAGGCCATCAAAAAACAAAACACAAAAACAGAAACAGTACTTTAACAAATAATGTTTGTTTGTTTAAAGTCCGAGTAAGGACTTTAAAAATGGCCCACATCAAAAAAACTTAAAAAGGTAGAATGTTAGTGCTGACATGGACTTGAGGAAAGGTCTACAGCAAAGTCTAGTAACTTGTCACCAGTGGAAGAAAAACACATATCTTTTAATGGAGTGATTCCTGTTAGAGCCTCAGTACCCATAGAAGAGCTTATAAAAAGAATAATGAAGAAGAATAATGTCTTCACAAGTAGGTATGAGTATCATAATAGTGAAGAGCGAACAATGGAAGGTTATGTAGGCACTGATTCTGTGCATACATAATGGCAAGTGTGAAGATTGCCATTGTAAATGTGTAAATAGGAAACAATAAAATTTTAGTTTTGTTTCCATTTAAAATATGCAATAAAAACATGTAAAAACATTTATCTTAATTAAGAGGAGTAAACTTAGATAATACACAGCCCTGAAAAGATCTTATGTTGGTATTTTTGAAAAATTCTCTGTGTTAGAATAAGTTTTAAGTACTACTAAAGCAAATAGTACACTTTTACTGATAGTACACTTTGACTACTTGCTTTAGTTCAACATTGTGCTGCTTAAGTTTCATCATCTATATACAATTTCCTTTTCAGCAAAACTAATACAATTTGTAAGAAGTGTGCTCAAAATGTGAAGCAATTTGGCACTGTAAGTATATCTTATATTTTTATCTTATTGGCATTGATCTGTTAATGTTTTCACAAAGGTTCACCTTTTAAAAAAAATATATCGCTGTGTTTTTAAATGTTTCAAAGTAGCAAAATATTTCAGGAAAGAAACTTTCTATGGAGGGTCAACTGGGAAGACAGCATTTTAAAACAGTCATATTA
>NW_011439243.1:0-1347 GCF_000754665.1 Bison bison bison
CTTCCCTGGCTTCCTACTTCCTATACATTCCAAAATTTACATCCTAAAATTTACATTCCAAAATTTCATCCTAACCCAACAAACCTTTCATGGTCACCCCTGCCCATCTCTCTTGGCCTTATTGGCCCTTGAAATATTCTTTACTCCAACCCTACCCTTCTTCCTGTGGTCTTATGCTTAGGCTGCATGACAACTGTAACCTCTAACCCTCCCCTATCTCTATGTTCACCCCTCTGTTCTCTACATCTGCATCTGTATTCCTGCCCTGCAGATAGGTTCCTCTGGACCATTTAGCTGATGAATGGATAAAGAAGAGGTGGCACATATATACAATGGAATATTACTCAACCATAAAAAGGACTGATATTGGGTCATTTGTAGAAATGTGGTTAGACCTAGCTAGAGTCTGTCACAGAGTGTAGTAAGTCAGAAGGGGAAAAACAATCATATATTAACACATATATGTGGAATCTTTGTCGTTTCGTTTGTGTGCTGGGTCCACCAACCTCACCTTCTTGAAATTATTCATGAGACATAAACCCTCCCCTAACACCCCCAACACCAAAATGCCCTTTATATGCCAGCCCCCTGCAAGTCTGAGCTTGCTCCACACAACATATGATCTCTTGACAACAGGCAGCTCTTACTTGACCCCAGACCTGAGTCATTATATGCAAAATTGCTGATGGTTACTTTTTATAGATTTCTGAGTGTCTCCTCAGAAAAAGGCCATGATGCAACTTTTGGTTTGATTGTGTTTTAGAGTCATAACAGTATCAGCACTCCTGCGATTATTGTAGCCTTTCCAAAAATGTTACATGTATTAAAAGAATAAAAAAGTCCTTACAGCTGACAGAGGATATGTAGGTTGGCTAAGAGATATTCTTTCATAACAAAGGAAATTTATCTTTTTATACAGAAATGGCCTCTCTGAAAGAACTGGAGAGGGCTTATACTAAAGCAGCAGAGGTGTTATAAAACACAAACTAACACAAAAAATAAGAAGATAAGAACTAAGGGATTAAAGTAGGAGAAGACTATATCACAGAAACCTAGGCTAAGGAAACCTAATGTACTGAGCTTCCTGACAGTCAAAGCAAATCCAGAAGTGTAACAGGTTGGTTAATTAAAAAGTAAGCCAGGATCTGTTATCTTTATTTAATGGAAATGTACTTTTCCTTTGGTCCAGTTATCCCTATTCTTTCTAGAAAATGCTCTTCCTCCCACCCAGGTTCTACCCCAATCATGTGGTTAAAATAGGAGCTCTCACCATTTTACTGACCTCTCTGTCTTTTTCGTCTCACACACACACACACACACGCACACCTGTCTGTGTGAGACGAAAAA
>NW_011439244.1:0-1344 GCF_000754665.1 Bison bison bison
TATTACAATAAAACTTTATTTACAAGAACAGGCTATAAGCCTATTCGCCAATCTGTTACAGAAAATTTCCTAACAAATGTTCATCATTTTAAATAAGAAAACGTATAAAACCAAGTATATCAAGAGCCAATTTTTATGAATAAATACATACAAAGCATACACACGCAAACACAGAGGAAAGAACAGAATGATATACACCAAAATGATAATAGTGTTTATCATTAGGTGGTAAAACGTGTAAGTAATTCTTACTCACTTCTCTATGTTTTTCTATCTTTCCACATATTCTTCAACAAATATGAACTATTTTGTCATCAGATCTTTTAAGTTAAAAGATTAAGGGATGGACAAAAGGAGCAGTTAAGCCCAAAACATTTTCTTAAGTAGAAAAAGTAAGAGACGGGAGGGTAGAAAAGAGTCCATATAATATATATGAATGCATGTGCAAAGAATACTTCTGAAAGGATTATATAAGGAACTACAAACACGGCTGCCTCAGAGTTAGTCTAGGAGACTGAGGATGAGAGTTCTGAGGAGTCTTACTATACCATTTTTTGTCTTTAGTTTTACTATGTGCATTATTTTTTAATGTAATAAAGGTAAGATGTTACTTTAAAAGTAAGGAAAGAGAAGCTGACTCCCCATCTCCTGGTCAGTGACTCACACGAAGGCAGAGGTAGCACTGGGGCTCGTCTGGACTGGCATGACGTCAGCATAGGTCTCATCCAGAGACAGCAGCACATTGGCAGCTTGCTGGCCTGACTCAGCAACAGCCAGCAATCGAGGAAGGTCCCTGTAGGCATCTGGGCCAGCCAAAATATCTACCATTTTCTCCCTGTTGAGGATCTCCTCCTTCAGTCTCTCAGCCATGCAGCCTGGGAGGGAAAACAAATACGCTGAGACCCGTTCCCAAATTCATCTGGTCTCACAACTTCTTTCCAGTACACATTCTCTCCAGGTGGATCAAAGGCGAAAGCATAGAAACTTCTCCAGGAATTTAGCATCACTCCTTAAATTTGCCCAACACTCTATACCTCTGGAACCTACGTATTTCTATATAAGAAAACCAGGAAAAGGGCTCTACAGCAATTCAATTACGTGCCTGACAAAAATTAAACCACCATCCAAAAACATTTCTAGACATGAACCACCTCTTTTTTCAATTGAAAATTACTTGGTACTATAAATAAAAACTATTTTGTGTCAAAAACTTATTTTTTTAAATAAAATTCACCTATATACAACTGCCCTTACACTCTTTTTCTTTCTTGTTGCCCATGTGTACGTGTGTGCTCAGTCGCTCAGTTGTGTTCAACTCAGTGACTCCATAGACTGTAGCCCACC
>NW_011439245.1:0-2047 GCF_000754665.1 Bison bison bison
AAGTAAAAAAAAAAAAAAAAAAAGGAGTGTGTTCCCTTCCATGTTAAATTTATGGCCGTGAGTGGTATAAGTAGATAATTTTTCTCAGACTTTAGTCCAGTGCCTGATATACTGTAAATGGATCTAACTAGATGATCACAAAATGAATGTAAATAAATGTACTACCCCTCCCTGTTAAACAGCCTTTGCGTTGGCAGGAGAAGTAACACATTCATGAAAACTAGTTATATATAGGGTAAGTTAAGTACACTTCATATATTATCAGAATCCCAAGCCATCTCACCCACAGGATTATTCAGCTTCGGAGACAAGAGTCACAGTTGCAGGAGATTGCTTCCTCCATAATGTTAATGTATTCTGACACATCCCTAAGCCACCTGTATAGCATGAGTAGTAGAGCGTGGTCCTGATGCACACGAGTCTGGAGTCAGATGATTCGGTTCAGATGCTCGCTTAGATGTTTATTTGAAAGGTCATGTTAGTCTGGTTGTTTAGTGTCTCTGCCCCAGTTTTCTCACCTATTAAGCAGGATAAATAGCTCAACATCAATGCTTTTTATGAGAAGTAAATTACATTACATATGTAAAAGGATGAGAACCATGTCTATCACACAGTTAAAACTCAATCCATGTTGACTCTTATTAAAATACTGACTTTAAAACAGTGTACATGTCTGTTAAAAAATCATGTACCCAACATAAATATTGTGAAAAGATAAGGAGAAAATTGTAAATGATCTCACAAACCAGAGATGATTAACCTTTTACCTTTTTGTATATATAATCTTTGTTTTGCTCTCTTTGCTTTGTAGGTATGTGTTTAAAATAGTCCTTTTATAAATAGAATTCTTTAAAATCTTAATAGTTGAACAGTATTAAGTTGATTAGTGTTAGTTGCTCAGTCGTGTCCAATTCTGTGACCCCATGGACAGTAAGTGGCCTGCCAGGCTCCTCTGTCCATGGAGTTCTCCAGGCAGGACTACTGGAGTGGGTTGCCATTCCTTTCTCCAGGGGATCTTTGTGACCCAGAGATAGAACCTAGGTCTCCTGCACTGCAGGCAGATTTTTACCATCTGAACCCCTTAGTGAGGCCCCTGTTATTTGACTTTGACTTGATATTTTGTTTTCTTTTTACAAATGTTTACATATAAACAATGAATACCACAGTGAACATTTTGGAAAAAAAAATCTTGATGGACACTTAATTCTTTAAGTTAAATCATTAAATTGGAAGAAATAGACCAAAATATAGAGTCATGTTAAGGCTTTTAGTAACTTTTACCAAGTTATTTTAAGAGAGTCTGTACTAATTTATATTCCTAATATCTATGCAAAATTTTCTGATGAGTTTGATAATTTATTAGAAAATCTTATCTGTGCTTATACATACAAATGCTTTCTTTAAAAATTTTTGCTAATGTTAATTGTCTACTATGTGTATAATATCATGCCAGCTATTTTCATACATGAAATTTGTTGCCTTTGAAGTGTTCCTGGATTCCAATATACCATTATTCTTCAAAGTCCTCCTTGTTTTTCTCTTTTGAAATTATCTTCAGAGCAATAGATAACATCTTTAAAAAATTTCATATAGCATTATCTTTCTGAATATTCACATTATTTAGAAGTCTTCGTGCCAGATAACTTTAGTCTGTTCCAAAATCAAATCCAATCCAAAAAAATAATTATGTTTCAAAATAATTTATTAAGCTTGCAGCTATACTGCAATATTACAATATGGGGTCAAAAAAATCTCAGTTTGGATCTCATTTGCTGCCTTTATGGGTATAGCTAATTTACTTCTATGTTCTTAAGACTCAGTTTCTTTTTCTAAAATTGGTGAAAATACTTCTTAATCATAGTGCTATGATGAGTATCATGAAATATGTAAAAATGGTTTGCTAATACAGTGGTACTGAAATATTGTTATCTAATACTAAAGGTAATTTTCAATGATTTGAAAGAGTAAGGAAATGTATAAAAATGCCATGCTAAAATTATGATGATGACTATATTTATATTGTAGGAAAATTTCACAATTCTTTTTT
>NW_011439246.1:0-2047 GCF_000754665.1 Bison bison bison
AGACTGAGCAACTGAACTGAATTGAAGTGTCAGCATTTGGTGTAGCTGATCAGTCCCTTTTTTTTTTTTCATAGAGCCTCTTCCACATTCTCACTGTTATTCTCTCTTTTGCTGACTGTCAGTCATTCTCCATGGCTGTTTCCAGTGATCTTTCCAACCTCTTAAGCTTCGGAGCTGAGGCTCTGTCTTTGTGTTGCAGAAAGGGGGACCCCTTCCTGCCACATTTGAACTTCTTCTCTTTCCTAGCTACGTTTGTTTCCCCAGTGATCTCATCTAGTCTTGTGGTCTTAAAAACCTTCTGTACTCTGATGCTCTTCGTGTACATGGTCAACTTCAGCTACTCCCAACTCTGGACCCTAGTATTCCATCCATTAACACCTTCATTTACATAGAAATGTACCACATACAAAGAAAAACACTTTTTTTCCTCCCACTTTAAACTTGCTGCTCTTTGGGGCATCTTCATCTTAGAAAATAGCAACTCTGTCCTTTCAGCTGCTTAGGAGCAGCTGATCAGATATGTAGGAGGCATCCTTTACTCCACTTTTATTCACACCCCTCTTCCAACATGCCAGGAAATTCTCACCATTTCCATATCTACCACCCTGATCTAACCCTGATTTCTTATTTCTCACCTGGATTATTGAAATAGCCTCTTAACTGCACCTCTTATTTCCATCATTTTATTTCCTGCAGTCTATTCACACAGCAGCCAGGCTTTTTCTTTTAAGTAGAAATTAGATCACTTCACTGCTCTGTTCAAAGCTCTCTGTTGGCTTTTCATTTCCTTTACTCTAGCCTATAAACCCTCGGTGATCTGGCTCTTCACCACCTCTAATTTTATCTCCTGTTCTCTTCACCATGGGCCATCCACCTTGATGGTGCTCAGAAATGACCAGCATGCACTCTCTTTAGGGCCTTTGCACTTGCTGTCCTCTTCATCTGAAATGCTTCTTCCCAGATATCTTTGTGGCTCAATGACTCATTTCCTTCAGCCCTAGTATAATTTCTGTCTTATAGGCTTTCCCCCATCTACCTTATTTAAATTGCCTCCCATCACACTCCATTCTCCCACTTGGCTTTTTTTTATACTTCTTCATAATACTTATTCTCTATTTATTATCATTCCCTCTCTACCCCTCTGCTCATCCCCTCTGAATACAAGCATCACTAGAGCAGGATCATTGCCTACTTTGTTTACTTCTATGTCCCCAGCATCTAGAATAGTGACTGGCACACAGTAGGAACTCAATAAATATGAATTTGTTGAATGAATGAATGAAATGATGCTGCTCCATTTTTTAACCTTCTTATTGGATCCTCAGTCCTTTCAGGATAAATATCAAATTCTCTAAAAAGGTATGCAAGTTTCTTTACCAGCTCAGCCTTTTTATATATATTTCTCTGGTCTCATGGCCTATCATTTCCTGATATGTTCCATAGTCAGATCCCCAAATGCTTCAGATTCTTCTAGGCTTCATCCAGGCTCTTCCCTCTGTTTGGAATGCCCTTCCACCTCCCTAACCTTGATTTACAACCTGGCTTAATTTCTGTCTCTGTCAAAGTAAGAAGTCCTGGTAGCAATCTGTTGTACTCATCTATCATATTGCTTATCACACTTTATCTGGTTCAGCTACTGAATATCCATAAAGGAAAGAACTGGTCCTATCCATTTAGGTATCCATGGCCCTAACAAAATGCCTGATACATGATTTGTGTTTAATAACACATGGGTATGAATGAAAGTATGGATAAATCAGTAACAAAATAAATGAAATTTTGATAGGGAGTGGCAATTAATGGGAGAAAAGCAAAATAAAAATGAAACAAGCAGCTAAAATAATTTGTATTTCATATCATTTGAAGTCACGTGTTATTGAAATTAAAATGCTTGTATAATTCATAGTTGCTGAGAATATCATAATAATGAGTGTTCTTAATGATCAGGTTAATGATACCCTGAATAGGTAAGAGAGGATAATTATTGGTATATTCAATGAGGTCTGTGTAAGAAGGCAAGGGAGGGTGAAAACATTTAGGAAGCACT
>NW_011439247.1:0-1291 GCF_000754665.1 Bison bison bison
GTATAAATAAATCACTAATGTTGAAGAAACTTCAAAAACAATCTTCATATATAAGATAGCACATTATAATTAGATTTTTGTATATCAGAAAAGCATTATAATTACATGTTTGGGTCCACAGTGTGAAACAGGGATCAAATTTTATGTTTTTCAAAATGTTTATTAACTAATTATCTCTATCATTTTATGAATAATCAACCATCTTTCTCAACTGATTTTACATTACACTTTTAGTCTATATTTGCTTTCCTGGACGTCTAATTCTGCTCCACGGTTCTACATACTACTCTTGGGCTACTATCATCCCGCCTTCAGCACTGTAGGATTTATGATATATCTTACTAATTGGCTGTTCAAATTATTTTTCTTTTTAAACATTCTTCACTTTTTTCATTTATTTTCCACATGAACCTAAGAGCAATCCAAAGTTCTAAAAATAAAATCCATTTGAATTGTATTTGAATTGTAAGGCATTCGTGAACAGATTGAGGTAAATCTGATATGTTGACAATTTCCAAACTTCCTAATCATGAACATGACATCTGTCTATAATTTTTCAACTTAACACAGCATTCTGCATAGGCATCCTGCATACTTATTGTTAATGTCAGGTGCCCTAAGTATTACACTCCTAGGTCTCTGGACATACTGATTAACTCAAACTTTCCCCACTATACTTTGTTACTAGTTACTGGTAGAATATAGAAATTTTGTTGAATTTTGCATGTATGTTTTATAGTCATTCACTTTACTTATTTATTCTTTCATTCAAATAAGTATCTACTAAGCACCAACTAAAAAAGAACATGCTAGACAAAATGGACATGTCTTGGCCTCAAAAAATTTAAGAACCAATCCAATTAAAGTACATACGTAGATATATCTACAGTGTTTGGGTAAGAACCACAGGAGACTAAAGAAGATTAACTCATACTTTTAAGGGGTAGTCTCTATGGAATGAATGATATCTAAACAAAAGCTAGAAAGAGAAAAGGAATTAGGCAAGTGAGAAATGTTTGGGGTGGGAGAAGGAAGGACACAGATTATGGAAGGATAGTGATTCAGGTTCTGCGAGGGCACAGAAACAAGTAAGATAATAAGAACAAAGAATATTGGGTGGAAATAAATGGCACCAGAATATGTGAGACCTTTTAAGCATTACTTTGTCAACAAAGGTCCGTCTAGTCAAAGCTACTGTTTTTCCAGTAGTCATGTATGGATGTGAGAGTTGGACTATAAAGAAAGCTGAGAGCAGAATTGATGCTTTTGAACTGTGGTGTTGGAGAAGACT
>NW_011439248.1:0-2047 GCF_000754665.1 Bison bison bison
ATGGACTATAGCCTGCTGGGTTTCTCAGTCCACGGGATTTTCCAGGCACGAATACTGGAGTGGGTTGCCATTTCCTTCTCCAGGGGGTCTTCCCGACCTAGAGATCAAACCTGAGTCTTGCATTGGCAGGGGGATGATAAATGGGACTAATTTACCACATCATGTCTCAGTTTAGTTTTCTCTCCTAGGCAAGAGGACACTGGATGTTTGAAAGGACAAATTAGAAATTATTGTGTTTGGAGGACATTTTCTCAGAAGTTAACTCAACATGGAGAGTTCGTATATACCAGGCCACCACTCCATCACAGAAGCGAGCAAAATACATGGCCTCAACAACAAGAGTAAGCTGAAGCCACCAGTCTGTCTCCATTGACTATATGTCTCAGGAAACATGCGAAGAGAGGCAGCAAAAATATCAAAAATATCCTTTCTATCCTAATGAAAAGTAAAGAATTTTAACAGCTTATATATCTTAAACAGCTTGGCTTTATATGTGAAACTGGCCTAAATCACTCATAGGCAATATTCTTCATTCTTCAGTGGTTTTTCATATCTGAATATAAACCTACTTTTAGTAAGGTTTTTCTTGAGATTCTTCTGATTCTTCATTAGCATTTTAACTCTTGACTCATAGGTGATAAAACAGCAGGTCAGAAAAATTAATTATTTGCCAAACTTTGGCAGCTAGTTGGGATGAACAAACGTAATTCTTTAGGACATAATTTTATTCCAACATTTAGGGTGAATCTGTATTTCTGAGTTGTTCTGATCATAATATCTGATCAATAAAAGAAGAAATTACTTACAGTGGTAGAATTCGCTGCAAAGGGGTAGTTGGCATTCCCATTCACTCATTCTTTTTCTGTATACCTGGTGTGTGACAGGAATTGTTACAAGTGCTGAGGATTCAAAGATGGTTAAGACACTGCTCTTGGTCTCAAAGACCTTTATAGTCAGTTAGGGTAGAGAAATTCACAAGTACATAATTACAAAGCAATGTGATAAATCTTATAAGGAAGATGGGAGCATTGCTTATTGGTAAGGAGAGGTAGATTCTGAAAAGCAAGAGCTGGGAGATCATTACATTCTTCTGTTTGTTCCTGAATCTTTGAAACTTATTTAAGGGAGTTTTCAGAGGAGGGGAGTGGATTGGCTTGGGAGGTACTGTCACCTAAAAGATGTTGCTGTTTTTCTCAGTCACTCTATTCTTGCTTTGTGCCATGAATTTTATAGTTGGGACTAGGTTTTCTGACCTAGAAAATACTATGTTTCTTGAAGCCTGACCTATTCTGTCCATGAGTGGTGGGGAATGGTCTATATAGGGAGAGATTGGGGTACTGTAATATAACAGGAATATAAAGGAAATTGAGTGATATCCTAATTTGTTGCCACACAAATAGAGACAAATTTGCACACAGGAATATCTTAGATATTTCCTAAGTTCCTAGATGGCTAAGGATGATTCTTAATTTACATTTTGCTTATGATGGCAACCTTTCCATGGACACTGATCACTGAGTAGAAACCTTCAATCAGTTGCATATTTTGGACAGAGAGCCAAATATTTTTCTAAGTTGGGTTCATGTCCTTGAGTCTAAAAGGGAGTCTATGTGAAATGTGTCTTCTAAAAGAAAAATACATCAAGAACGGATGCCCAGCAAAAATACACTGAAAGCAGAATCATGTATGTTTTATTCACTGCTCTATCTTCACTAACCAGTACTGCTTTCCTGGGACAAGACAGACGTTCAATAAATATCTGTTGAATTAATTAGTGAAGAGTGCTATAATGACAGCTTATTTATGTTTGAGGAGGGAATAGAGGGATAGTCACTTTGAAACTGGAAAAAGTTCATATATTCAGCAATTTCTCAAGCATAAATCAGGAATACTATCTTGCTTTCTAGTATCATAATGAAGTTATAATGGACTGTCCTATGAAAATGAAAAAATTCACTCGATAGAACTATTGCATACTGAAATCTTTTGCCAGTGTTCTTCCTGGCAGACTTACTGGCATTTATTTCCCTCTACTTTCTGTTTATGC
>NW_011439249.1:0-2047 GCF_000754665.1 Bison bison bison
AAGTGTTCTTGCCTGGAGAATCCCAGGGACGGGGGAGCCTGGTGGGCTGCCGTCTATGGGGTCGCACAGAGTCAGACACGACTGACGCGACTTAGCAGCAACAGCAGCAGAATGATAAATATCCCATTATTCAGTTTGAGGCAATGGTCTTCACCTCTCTATGCTGCCATTTTTTTTCTAGTTAATGCAACAGATAGTCTCTAAAGTTTCTGTTTCTTGTTAATAATAGTTTATGATTCTATCTTTGAAAATAAGCTACATTTTTTGCAAATCTGATGAATGATTTATTGACATATTGAAGTAAATGTGATGGGAATCCAGGGAGCAATATCTTATAAGTAGTGGGCAAAGTCTCTAGTTTGCATAGGTAGATCTAAAACAGAAAAACATACTCAAACACACGCATACTCAAACATACACATACATGCATACAAAATTAAACCCACAGCCCAGAACAATCCATTAAAAGTTCAGAGATAGGTAGATAATGTCTTGGATAATTTGTTACAAGGAGGAAAGAGTTTGAAACAAATCTTTTAAATGTCCATAGTTTGTAATAAAGCATTTATTTACTGAAAACTATATTTTCCTTGTTTATAACATGTTCCCCCCTCATCCTTTGAGGTCTTTTCCATGCTTAAAAATAGTTGCTTGCCATTTAGTTGCATGAATACCATCATGCTATTATCATATATTTTTCCAGAATTACCATTCACTCTTTTTTCCCCTTTATTATTGATTCTACCAGATAAGAAGGTATTTTCCTCTGTATTGTTGTAGACATAGGCTACATGTTTACACAGGTAAACAAAGCAGTTCTATACAAATAAATCCAGTGATTTTGAAAAGCATTTCTATATGTAATATAATTGGCCTATTTTCACAAATAAAATTGGAATGATGGGTATGAAACAATTTTAAAATTGGAGAAAATGGCAGCTCTAGCTCCAATTATCTGTTCCCATGCACCTATGCGGTAATATCATTAGAGCTGGTTAAATTGCCATAAAAGCTTCCAAAAGAGTCTGAGTCAGCTTGGTTACGAAAGAGAGTGACACTCTTGTGAGCTTTGTCACCTCTAGTCCCTGGATACCAAAGCGCTTACTCACTTGTCCGGTTAAAAGCTACTATTTTAAGTTCAAAGTAGAAAGCTCCTTTTGGGTGGTAATGATAGCTTAAAATAAACAATCCAGAGCTTGTGGGGTGAGGGGGGAAAGCCTGCTTTAAGCATCTACTCTATTTCCCCTCCAGGCACATTTTACCACAATCGGTTCGTTCTTATTCTCTATCAATATTCATGACCCAGGTCATTAAACAGTTTGTGAGACACAGATCACCCCTTCCCCCACTGCTGCATCACTGGTGTTCAGAATTCTGGGGCTGTGTGTGTAAACATGAAAGCCATGGGTGCTTGACCACATGGGAAGGCATCATTATGACCTAGGACTCCTACGCTAGAGGGAACACCCTGGCCAATTTTAACATCACCACACCAGCTGTTTGTTTTTATGTGTGAGCGCCTATATGATTCCTCAACGGTCTTCTAAGGAATCATATAAAAGTAGTTTCTATAAAAGACCCTGGGGATTTTGTTCACCTTCACGATATTTGGGAAAATGCATGACATCAATATTTTTTAAATTTTATATTTGTAGATAGTTTTACTATGGTTTAATTAATCATTCCTACCAAAGAGAAATTAACTCAGAAGTCCAAAAACTTTTTGAGGGAGAGAACACACACAAGCATGTGCAAACACATGCTCTCAATAGTTGGTGGAGAGAGAAAACAACCTAAATTCCCACACTGCATCTTGCTCGGTATCCTTCACATTTGATCTACCACTTTAATCTTTTATAATACAGAGACAATTGCTGTTCATCTCACCTTCAGGAAGGAAGGCCATCTATTGAATAAATGTTTACTGAATGCTTGCAGCTTCAAGTGAAACAAAAATAGTTATATTTAATCCCTTTCTTAGCAGAAATGAATCAACTTATAACCTTCATCAAATTCTGAGCAGATTCAGTTTATAACCATATATAAT
>NW_011439250.1:0-1258 GCF_000754665.1 Bison bison bison
CTGTAAAGTGAGAATTTTTGTGTTTTTAACATCCATCTTCCTCTGCAAATCATCTCTCATGCAAAACTTAAGGTTGTCAGCGTACATGTGACATCTAGACTTTCCTCATTCATTTGGTAGACTTGAGGGGACTGCCTTTTCTGAGCCTAGCTTATGCTAAGGCCATGTAGATTTGAATCCTTACACGGAAAACCTCTGTGTGTGTGGCGTTGTGTTGCACTGGGCACAAGGCCTGACTCCGGGACTTGGCTGTCAAGATGGAAAAGGGATGCCCTGGATGCCTTGATATGAACATTCAGCCCAGCCTGTGCCTTGAGGGCGACATTACAAATAATAGTTAAATTAGTTGTTGCCCTCATTTTTCTAGGGAGTTCCCTTTACAAACTAGGATAGATAAAGTGGCCATGTTTCCTTCTCTCTGGCCTCAGAGTGAAGTCCTTTTTGATGATGCTAGATTCAAGAGAATATTAAAAGTATGTTTTTAGAGCTTAGCGTTTTGCCTTCATTGTGTGCTTCAGCCAAACCTAACGTCTTTGCAGCTGACCAAGGTTGAAATTGAGCTAGAGGGCTGTGCAGACTTAAAGATGAGTTTCCTGTAAAGATGTTAGTTTTTGGTAACTGACAGCCAGACTCAATCAACCTGGCACATGCTCTGGTTGGTGCCTGGGCTTCACTTCTGCTCTTCTCTAGGGTGTGGAATGGCTGTTTAAAGAGGGTGGATATTACTGCTAATCTTTGTGTAGCATAACAGGTTACTGCCACTTGCCTTTTTTTTATCTGGAAATACAAGCAGATATCAGAAGGGAACTGTTTGTGGCTACAGAGATGGTTAAAATTGTCATTATGAACAGAAATGATACTTGGAAAAATAACTTTCCTTTTAGGAAGGCAAATCAGTCATTTAACCACTATTTGTTGAGTTTCTAAGATATATGTATATCATATATCACATGCTGTGCTGGGTCCTTTGAAATGAAATAAAAATAAATGGAAGACAGAGTCCTTGCAGTTCAGGAGCACATTGGGAAGGTGTAGAATTAAGGAGGGGCATTGAGAGGTAATGAGCGATGGAAGGACTGGTTATGTGTCCAGGGTGGTGCAGGGAATGTGTGCTCCTTAAGGTCAGGAAAGGCAGAGAGTGATTCTTTATGCCAAGGTGACCAGCAGACTTTTAGCTTGGCCTTGGATATGAACAGGAAATCAGAGAGGAGGAAGAAAAGCCTGAAAGAATTTTAAACTAACCTGAACCCAAATGCAC
>NW_011439251.1:0-1240 GCF_000754665.1 Bison bison bison
ATTTCCAGTCTTCATACCTCTAATCTTGTCTTATTGTGTTACTGATATTCTTGGTAAAGTGATGAAAAGAGAAACATTTTAAAAGCAGCCCAAACATAGCAAAAAAATTTTTTTGTAAAGCAGCCCAGACAGTAGTAGTGATGATGTTCTACCTCGATGGCTGATGCTTCACACAAGAGGTTACAAGTAATTACTGATTTTTTTTTCATCAATAAAATCCCTGACCTTCAAGAGAGCTTTTGGGAAATACAATATTTAATTCATTTATTATTCAAAGAGTTTTTTTGTATTAGATTGATATAAGAAATTGAATATTGCTGTATTTTAGTGTTTGGGCTGAAAGGCACAGGAAACCAAGATAAACAGAAAACCTGTATCCATTAAATTTTTAAGTAAAATAAAGGTAAGAAAAAATCTTTGGGTAGAGTGCTAAGCCTGAACAAAGAAACATTCAAGAGGAGGGAGCAGTATAATATTCAGAAATTCTTGAATGCCTTTTCCCAGGAATAAATCTGCAGGCTTGTACACAAGAGCACTGGCAAGGCTTATCTGTGGAACAGGTGCATCTTTCCCTTTCTCTCTATCCACTTACACAGTGTTCATGGATTTCTAGCCTGATGCTAGACAGAGGCCAGGAAGATACCGGGACATCGTCTTTGCTCTGCTAAGAAGGAGATCTCAAGGGCACTCATCTCTCCCGGGGCTGCTTCTCCATTCCGATGCTGCAGATGCCATGGGATTTCTGGGCCTGGCTTCCCGGTCTCCACCCGGGTGCTGCTTTATCTGGCCCCTGGTCTTTTGGCTCACAGGCCAAAAACACCTTATTGAGGGGTGAGCTTCTTGGCTGGCAGAAGCTTCATGTCCTGTGACTGATCACGGTCACCCTTCACTGTGCGTGTCCTAAACATCACCATTTTGCTGTTTTAGGCTCAGTCCGTTTGTTATTCCATCGTCTTCCTCTTCATTGGTGCTGCCCGTCTGATTGTAGTGAGCCAGCTGCAAATTTGCTGTGTGCTTTTTTAGGTTTTCTTATGCCTGAATACTGTTGTTTTTCAACAGTCATGACTTCTCCAAATATTTCTTTTGCTTTATCTGGCATTCGTCATTCTCCCTTATCGCTCAATACCCTTTTGTAATTTTTATCTCTTTATTTCCTTGTGCTGCAGTTTTTAAAGTTTCTTCTTGATTTTTATAAATTCTCTCCTTAAGGATTTAGTATATGTTTAATTCTGTTCATTAA
>NW_011439252.1:0-1236 GCF_000754665.1 Bison bison bison
TACTGCGAATATGATTATCCTCATTTTTCAGATGAGGGCCCTGAAGCCCAGAGAGGTTGCCCGTGATTTCACAGCTGGAGTGGCAGAGCAAGAATTCAAACCTACAGAGTCTGTGCTGTTAAACATTATGTGACACTGCTTCTTCATACACAAATATTTCTTGAAAACAGGTAGGATGCTTGGCTTTGGGGACGCAGTGGTGCACAAGACTGCATAGACCCATTGAACTTCAAGTCTACCAAAGAAGACAATTCAAATAAGAAAACAAGCATAACCAATCTAGTGATGCTAAAGTCAAAAGAGCATTTCACACGTATTTTCAACTGTACTCACTGTATGCACACGCACACAAGATTTTCTTGTTTTCGTTTTGTTTTGCTTCTTAAATAAACGGGCATTTCTGCCAACCACTTAAAGACGATATCCTACCGTAAAGGGCATAAGATCAGAGGCCTGGTGCTATAGCTGTTAGGCTTCTTGCTTCTCATAAATGGAGCATCTCGGTGCCTTGAGGGTGGCTGGAGTGATTCTAGGTTCAAAGATGTATATCTTTCATTCAACATCACCACTAATAGAATACACCAGCTCCTTCTAGAGCTCAACTGAGGATGCAGTGACCTAGTCAACCCTGGCAGTGCTGTGAGGTTACCCTCAAGGACTTTGGAAGGTGAATCTGTTCATTTGCAATTTTTATTTGATTCCCCGCATAAGATTTGCCTTTAGTCTGTAAGGAGATGTAAGTGTTCCCATTGTACTTTACAGCTACAGGCTCACGATCTCTTTATCTGCTGTACCCAAATTTGAAAAGCTCTGGAAATTGAGACTTCATAACCCATTTTAAGACGAAATCTCACTTGACCTAAATCATTCAGAATCTAACCAGGATTGATGAGAAGCTTCTTCTAGTATGAATATTCATCCATCTCTTTGCAAAAATATTCCTGTCTTTAACCAACAGGGACTGCCCCACACTTGATGGATCATTACGTAATATGAGGCATGCATGCCACATTGTGTTCTAAATCCCTTAATTCTGAATTTCAAACATAGCGGGTCCTAAGAATTTCAGAGAGTGAGTTGTGGACCTGTAAAGTATATAAAAATGCACCCACAGCCCATGTTCACCAAGAAGAATGAATGTATCACTGAAATCTGGACTGTCATAAACAAAGACAATTAAATATTTTTCCCCATAATGAGATGCTTGTGTTGATTAGAGATAAAGGGCATACTGAA
>NW_011439253.1:0-1236 GCF_000754665.1 Bison bison bison
TTGTGGTAAAATGTGCCTGGAGGGGAAATAGAGTAGATGCTTAAAGCAGGCTTTCCCCCCTCACCCCACAAGCTCTGGATTGTTTATTTTAAGCTATCATTACCACCCAAAAGGAGCTTTCTACTTTGAACTTAAAATAGTAGCTTTTAACCGGACAAGTGAGTAAGCGCTTTGGTATCCAGGGACTAGAGGTGACAAAGCTCACAAGAGTGTCACTCTCTTTCGTAACCAAGCTGACTCAGACTCTTTTGGAAGCTTTTATGGCAATTTAACCAGCTCTAATGATATTACCGCATAGGTGCATGGGAACAGATAATTGGAGCTAGAGCTGCCATTTTCTCCAATTTTAAAATTGTTTCATACCCATCATTCCAATTTTATTTGTGAAAATAGGCCAATTATATTACATATAGAAATGCTTTTCAAAATCACTGGATTTATTTGTATAGAACTGCTTTGTTTACCTGTGTAAACATGTAGCCTATGTCTACAACAATACAGAGGAAAATACCTTCTTATCTGGTAGAATCAATAATAAAGGGGAAAAAAGAGTGAATGGTAATTCTGGAAAAATATATGATAATAGCATGATGGTATTCATGCAACTAAATGGCAAGCAACTATTTTTAAGCATGGAAAAGACCTCAAAGGATGAGGGGGGAACATGTTATAAACAAGGAAAATATAGTTTTCAGTAAATAAATGCTTTATTACAAACTATGGACATTTAAAAGATTTGTTTCAAACTCTTTCCTCCTTGTAACAAATTATCCAAGACATTATCTACCTATCTCTGAACTTTTAATGGATTGTTCTGGGCTGTGGGTTTAATTTTGTATGCATGTATGTGTATGTTTGAGTATGCGTGTGTTTGAGTATGTTTTTCTGTTTTAGATCTACCTATGCAAACTAGAGACTTTGCCCACTACTTATAAGATATTGCTCCCTGGATTCCCATCACATTTACTTCAATATGTCAATAAATCATTCATCAGATTTGCAAAAAATGTAGCTTATTTTCAAAGATAGAATCATAAACTATTATTAACAAGAAACAGAAACTTTAGAGACTATCTGTTGCATTAACTAGAAAAAAAATGGCAGCATAGAGAGGTGAAGACCATTGCCTCAAACTGAATAATGGGATATTTATCATTCTGCTGCTGTTGCTGCTAAGTCGCGTCAGTCGTGTCTGACTCTGTGCGACCCCATAGACGGCAGCCCACCAGGCTCCCC
>NW_011439254.1:0-1219 GCF_000754665.1 Bison bison bison
TCAAGCTGCTCCAAGAGACACAGTTCCCCTCCCTTCACCAGAGGGTCCATGCTAGGCGTGATGGGCACCCCAGACTGGACAAAGGAGGCAGCCTGGAGGCTGAGAGGCTGCCCCGGAACAGTGCTCATAGGGCACGGACCAAGGAGGAGCACGGGGGCTCGGGAGGCGTAGAAGCACACCGCACCGCCCATCCACACTCTTCCTTCTATGCTGCAGGGAAGCGCTGCAGCCTTCCCCGTCCAGAATCAAACCTTCCCAGCTTGCTTCTCACCCGCTTTTTCCAAAGGGCCTGATCAAAACAGGCTTACACCCGGCGCGGGAAGGAAATGACTACCCATAACCGCCAGACAGATTGCCTTTCATTTCGTTCTTCCTTTCTAAAACACGGAGCGGCGTTGTGGCGGAGGCAGTGAGCAAGGGGGACGCTCGTGGAGAATGAACAAAAACAGCTAGGATTGCGCCCCAGGCTTCCTCAGTGGAAGGAGAGGCAGAGAAGGGCCCGGGCTCAGGCCAAGCAAACGCGGGGCGGCGGTGCCCTCCAGTGGCCGTGCGTGGCGCTGCACGCGGCGCGATGGGCAGAAGAAGTGACTCTGCCCGGGAGCTGCAGGGCAAGCTCTCCCCCTGCTGGCTGTCGGGGAGGATGCGGTGCCCAGCAAGGAGGTGGTCCAGTGTGGGCTGCCTTCCTGCAGCTCCTCCTCCTTCTGGCCTGGGAGGCCGGCGCGCTGATGCTACCCTCAAATCGGCCCCAGCGTGCACCCCCAAACAGGTGACACACCACGTAGTTTCCCTGGGAGCAATGTTACAGCTCACCCAAAACTAACTCTCTGGTGGTCTCAGGCACTGGACAGCTGTAAAGCTGGCCCCGAGGGAACAGCAGAGGTTTGGCCTGCCAAAGGTCAGAGAGGTGCCTCCACTCCCCTTTCCAGCCTGAGGGATCCTTGGAAACACCGGAAGAAACTCCACTGGGATGGTGAAAACGACCCTGTATCCTGTCCACTCTGCCCTGGGCTTTAGAGAGGCCGCTGAAAACACTGACACTCAAATAGAAGATGGAAGGGCCCAGGCTGATTCTAACCCCAGCCCTGTGTACACTGAGTAAGTCACTGCCCTGCTGCCCAGGATCTATCAGCTAATCTATCAGCTCACTGGGAGGACACTGCACCCAGAGGGTCAGAGTTTCCTGCTTGCTCCAATGCTTGGTGATTCTGCAAGGCTCTGC
>NW_011439255.1:0-2047 GCF_000754665.1 Bison bison bison
AGGTGGTCAAAGTACTGGAGTTTCAGCTTTAGCATCATTCCTTCCAAAGAAATCCCAGGGCTGATCTCCTTTAGAATGGATTGGTTGGATTTCCTTGTAGTTCAAGGGACTCTCAAGAGTCTTCTGTTAATGGCTGGGAAAAACTCCAGGCAGCGAGAACAGCAGGCAGAGAGGCTCAGAGACAGGAGAAGCATGCCTTTGAGGAACAGACAGGAAGGCCAGTGGACGTAGATGAGAGAAGGGTGTGGGAAAGTGGTTCAGCACAAAGCTGATTAAGTGAGCAGATGAGGCACTGAGGACTGAGTCATTACAGTGTGATCGCTGTCACCAGTATAAAAATGTAGGAAATCTAATTGTCCACCAGCAGAGGACTGGTGGTATAAGTTACAGCGTACACAACGTAAAGGAATATTATATGGCTGTAAAAGGGAGGAAGTTTACTACCTAATCAGAAGAATAAAGGATTGTAGATTTCATATTGGAATTTAGAAATAGAAAGAACCTTTAAAAAAGGGGAAAAACTTGACCCAGTGATGTATGATTTGTCCTGTATGAAAAGAATTATTTTGGTAAAGTAAGTTATCCTTCTTTATATGGATTTATTGTGATAATTACTTATTTTGTCATGTTTTCAAGGTAAAATATATTTTATAAAGTAGCATAGTAGTTTAGAATATGTCCACTGGGCTGACATCCTGGGTTGGTATTCTGGCATTGCCGTTTGCACAGCTGGTTAACTGGGCAAATTAATTCAGCTTTTTAAAGCCTAGTTTTGCCATTTGTAAAATGTGAACAGTAGACATTTATCTGATAGAGTTGCAGTATGAATTGAGTGAGAGAATATATATGAATCACTTAGATAGGCTCATCACCTAAGAAAAAAGTTGTATACTGTCACTTCCTGTGAAAGTATCTTCTAATTACTCCCCTTTATCAAAAGTTAGAGTGCAAAAAGAGAGGATACTGAAGAAAGTTACATCGAAAGCAACTCTGTGGTTGGATTTCAGAGATGGAACTATAGCTGCTGTTTGTTACCGGTTTTATTGTTGTGTATATTTTCCAAACTTTGAAACATGAGCATATATTTAAAATTACTACCATTTCCCATTTAAGTATGCTTTGTCTTCTTTTCAGCTTGTTTTGCTGAAATTTTAATTTTTAGGAACATCCTTTTCAGCAGTGTTAGAAAGTCTGCAAATCTCGATTCAAGAGATGTTAGTTCAGTAAATGTATTCATAATTATTTTTGCTTTCCTCCTTATATTTTGATTAATGTTGTAGCAATTTAAAAGGCTTTGTACCCACAGCTGCTAAGTTGTGATTGGAAAGGAAAGGGGCTTCCTTTTTGAGACCATCTGTGGGAGTTGCATTGTCTGAGTCTGACAAGAGATCATGGCAGATGGTGAGGTCACTGAGATTGACTTTTTGAGCTTGACATAATGTGCTCATGAAGCTGGAAGAAGAAATCCGACTTATTTTTTTAACCAACAGGAGAACATGGTGACGGGAAGAAGTGTACAGTTGTTGAGTCTGGATGAAGCATAATGCATCAGTGCACATGACTGGTTTAATCTTTGACAGTCGCCAGTACTGCCAAGGTAGCTGTCTGTTGAAACATTCCGTGCTGTGTTTATTTACCTTCTAGGCCCTTGGTTTAAGTCATATGTTGCAAATAACATTTAGATTAAAGACAGTGTAGAAAAAAAGACAAAAAGTTTTAAAGATTCTTAGAAATGTATATTTTTAAATCGAAAGGTTATAGGCTGTCACTCAAAGCCAGTGCAGCATACTTCTTCATTTTTAATTGAATGAAGATCTCTGACATAGTCACATGTCTTTTTATAACATTTATCTTAATGTAATTTTATGTAATTTAAATTACACTTGAAGGTTTATGCTTACTGTTTCATCTATCAGGAACTCTCTAGTGTCTGGATTAGTATTTTGCTCATAGTGTATGTTCAGCAAATGTTGGCTAGGTAGATAAATTAATGAATGAAGTTAATTGCTGACTCTTTGTTAATTTTAGATGAGTTTTTTTTTTTTAA
>NW_011439256.1:0-2047 GCF_000754665.1 Bison bison bison
CTGGGCTTCGTTTGTTTGGCCTGATAGCGGCTAAATCAGCAAGAAGGCCTTGGCTTGTCCTACTGACAGTGAACAAGTCTGTCTCATCCCACATGCAACATGTGCATGATTAGTCACATTCAGGAAAAGTGCCAGTACTACGCCCTGCCCAGGAAGTCTGAATATTTGCTTTCCGATGTCTATTTGCCAAATACAATTTGTTGCCATGTCAGTTTATTTTAATCATTACCCATTAAAAGGTCTTTCAACTTCCAGAGTTTTGGAAACTCTTGTGCTGCTGATACAAAACACTGTCCAAAATGAAACCCCAAGCAAAACAAAACAAAGAAGTCCCCTATACTCAAGATTGCAGGATCCATTTCACCAGGGTGGACAAGTCAACTTAACCCAATAATCCCCTGGCTTTGAGCCAACAGTGTGCCAAGGAGAATCTTTGTCTGACAATCTGCTTGGAAATGTTGAAAACATCCTCTTTAGACTATCCCTTCTAGCCCTGGGTCTATTTTCACATGTAAGATGAGAGATTTCTCATCATAACCAAGTTGTTAAAAAACTTTTACCTTTTGAGAAATCAAGAGAAGTTTTCTCACTGTCAGATGCAAGTGGCACTACAGAAAAATTCACCACGAGAAACAAAAGTTTAACGTGCAGATGTTTCTGCTTAAAAAGCCAACAGAGTCCCTTAGGTTTTCCGAGATGTGTCCTTTGGTTTTCTGCTCTCTAGCACAGTGACCTCTGATGTCTTGGAGCATTGACTTTCTTCAGAATATCCCTTGGGTGACAAATACAACCAGCTTCCTTCTGGAGAAGACGGGCAGTGAGGACTGCAGGGCTATGCAGAGCAGGCCCGCTTAGCGAATGCAAGTTCAAGGAAGGCCCCCTGACCATGGATTTCAAACTTGGCCATCAGAAGAAATGTGTTTAGTCTTCATGCTTTGCCCCTAAAATCTCAAACCACGGAGGAAGAGACCCTTGGGAAGGAGAGTGAGTAGGGAAAAGACACATCTGGCACATGTTGTCCTCAGGAAAAGGGTGTGTTACAACAAGGATTCATCCCACTCAGCTCACGTATTAGGCTGCGGCTAAGCCTCGATATTGCCAGAGATGTCCTTAGAAACAGAAAAAAACATATTTTAAGGGATAACCTGTTTCCTTTCTTCAGTTTAACATGGAGCTGTTCAGATCTGATTTCCTGCCACTTTTTGGCAGTTTACAACTGGATTCTTATCCCTGTGTTTTTAGTATGGCAGGTCCTAGGGGAGAAACTTTAAGATGTGAATAACACAGAGAAGCCCTATGGGGAAAAAAGAATAGAAGAATTTTAAAGAAAAGTGAGAGGAATCTCGATTATTTAGCCCAAGGCAGATAGTTTGCAAACACTGGCCACAGAGAATCATTACTGAGAGGAGCAGACAGGTGTTCTTTATCTCCCTGGAGGGCAGAACATGAGGAAATGAGTTTAAATGGCAGTGATAGAGATTTAGGTCACACAGAAGGGAACTTGCTCATTCTGAGGACTGGCTAGTTATAGTGGGAATTTGTGGAATTTCTTTCTTAGGAGATATTTAAGCACTGGATTGAAGACCATGTGCCTGGGGGTGACTCATACTCAACATTACTTGACAGTGCAGAGAAAACAAAGATATTTCCCTCTTAGGCCTATGTGTTCGTTGCAGTTTTGTACCAATTGTCTCAATCTCTTGATATCCTAATTGTAACTATTTCACAAACTCACTCTAGTAAGGATACTGAACTAGACCAACCTTTAGAGAAGCTTTCCATCACTATTCACCATTTTCAAAAATTGCCCCTCCTTTTTCAAGCTAAAAGACTTTCCTTTTGCAGGCAAAACTTTGCAGGAGGGGTGAATTAGATGTTGTTATAAGTTATGGAGAAAGGGAGAAATGTTCCAAGGAAGGAAGCAAAATCTTTCAAAATATTCTGCTTCCCACTTTCTTTCAATATTACTGCAATGTGACCAGCCTGTTTCACACTTGCACTTTGGTTTTCCATGGGCATCTTATTTGAACTCAACCCGAGCACTTGG
>NW_011439257.1:0-1195 GCF_000754665.1 Bison bison bison
ATTCATTTTTCTTCAACTTGTAAGAGACAAATTCTGAGTGATCCTTTGAACCCCTCAGATGTTTCAAAGTGCATTGCTGATGAATGATACCCTCAAGGACAGGGGCTGTCACTGGCATGGGATTTTTTCATGTAAATGTAAGCAAGGTTAAGGATCTTTGCTATTATTTAAAGTGCTTATTGTGATAGAAATGTCTGCTTTATCTCATACAACTGTATATCAATTTTTTAATAATTTATGATTGACCTACCTAGTATACAGACCATGAAAATTTTAGAGATATAAAGGATTTCAAAATTATCTTATTGAAACCATTCTTATGTTCTATGAGGAATCAGTTTGGTCTACTGTTTAAACGGCTTTCCCAAGGTCATGCAACCAAATAACAAGCTGGGGGACCTAGAATCTGCCTTTCTCCTTCACTGCTAAGTTCCTCCCAGTGTGCGTGATATCTCATTTTGTGGACAGTTACACTTATCAGAACATTTACTATAAGAAGTGCAAGAAACTCAATGATGCCGATCCTTACTCTAGTTCCAATGGAAGATATTAATTGGCTTTGGAAAGAATCAATGGTCTTGCTACCTCCTGGTACAGAGAGGGTTCCTTTCACATGAGAGATTAATTTCCTGCTTCAAGGGGGACAAAAGAGGGTCAGAGTATTCTTGCATCAGTGTTTTCTTGCATGGGTACATGCTGAGTTGCTTCAGTTGTGTCCAACTGTTTGACTGTAGCCTGCCAGGCTCCCCTGTCCATAGGATTCTCCAGGCAAGAATACTGGAGTGGGTTGCTATGCCCTCCTCCAGGAGATCTCTCCTTAAGTAACTTTAATTCAAAATAATCAATATGCCATAGAGCATATTTTGAAGTGTGCTGCCTTGAACCTCATTACTTTGAAAAGTATCAAGTTCACGAAAGTTAAGGAAAGACTGGAACAGCTACATTCTGAAAATCACTAACGAGACATGATAACTGAGTGCATCGCATGATTCTGAAAGCTATTTCTGGGCTTTAAAGGACATTTGGGGAACAAAGTTTACATGTGAGGGTATGAGAATTAGATTGGTAATAACTTACTGTTAATTTCATGATTCCTGTGGTTTGTCTTTATGCAAGAATTCTAAAATACTAAATTATTTGGTTGGTGCATCATGTTCTCAGCTTATGGGCAAATAGTTCATGAAAATATAAGAAA
>NW_011439258.1:0-1189 GCF_000754665.1 Bison bison bison
GCAGGAGGTTTTCAGTCTGCGTCTGTCTGAGCTCAGATACTCTCTTGTCTAATTAAAAATAAAGCAGTAAGAGAGAGGCTTAATCTTATACAGGCCAGGAAGAAGAGTCATTATTGAACAGCACAGCTGTTTAAAAAGTTTTTACGAAGTGGAAATTTTAGAAAATAAAATAGATTGCTATTTCTTATCCAGAGCCAAACCTAGAGCAAAGTGTTTAAAAACAAACATGGTAGGAATTTACCTTGTAGGAATTTACAAGGTAAATTTATCTTGTGGGAATTAACCTTGGGTCTCAGGGTAGAGATGGGTTCATGTAGCTGTCAGAATTGCCCAGTTAACCGTTTCTTACTCCCCTGGCACTTGTAACTTGGGTACCTGAGCCAGGGGAGCTGAAGCCAGACCACAGTGTGGCACCTGACTAGACACAAATGCTCCGTCAGAAACCAGCCTCCTGAACTGCCCTTTACACTCACAAAAGCGTGAAGTTAATGTTGCCTCTGATTGTTTCAGTTAAGTGGAAGGAGAGGGCAGTTGAGCTACTACTCTCTAGGTACTAATAAAACGAAAGAAGAAATCATTAGAATGACAGATGCTAAGAATTGAATTGAAAAGAGAGTTTTTAAAACAAAAGATGATACTCAAAAACATGGGGCACTTGAAAGCACTTGGTAAACTAATTTATGCTGAGATATAAATCTCAATTTACCTCTGGATCTCTTCTTTAGCAGATAAACTAAATTAAATCTTAGATTTCCTCAATAGATATTTATTGAGCACTTACTATATGCCAGATACAGTGCTAGGAACTGATCTTGTTTTAATGAAATAAAGCCTAGATAGTTTTCCGAAAATAGCAGATAAATAGATTGCATGTGACAAAGGTGAGCCTAAGTCCTGATTTGCCAAGAGTGGTCTCTGCTCTGCTCCCCTGGCCTGTCCCACCGGTTTGGACGATACGTTATGAATGCATATGCATATGAATGCATATGAATGCATCCCCTTCCTGAATGCAGCCAAACCATCCTATTAATATTTTAAGACTTTTACTAACTTCCAGTTTCTAGTTCTCTTATTCCCACATTGGAGGATTGGTCCTCATTCAGCATCTTTTTAAGTTAAACTCCAAGAGATAGTGAAGGACAGGGAAGCCTGGCGTGCTGCAGTCTGGGGGTCTCAAAGAGTCAGACGC
>NW_011439259.1:0-1182 GCF_000754665.1 Bison bison bison
ACATGCATGGTTATATCATCAGTTACTTGTATTAAAAATAGATTTTCCTAGTAAGCTTAGCTTTTTGTTTTTCACTACTGAGGTCATCTTAATATTTTCCTATATCATCTTGAAAAATTATTCTTTAGTTTTGCATTTTGTATATAGATCTTTAATCTTCTTGGAATTAATTTTTTAACATGTTACGATGTAGGAAAGATTTTTTCTTGATGTGGTGTTAGATCACCTCTCCATTCAGGGTGGGAAAATATTGAACCTGGATTTCTCTCCCAATGACCCATGCCATTTCTGTCAAAAGTAAGCTTTTACACAAGTCGTGGTTTGTTTCTTGCAGTTATAAAGTTTAATTAGTTGATTTGTTCTGAGTAGTACTCCCACTTTTTTCTTCAGGAGTCTCTTGGGTCTTTGCACTTTTGTATAAAGTTAAGAATCAGTTTGTTGAGGTCCATATTAAACTCATTGAAGTTTTGATTGGAATTAACATTTAATCTGTAGAACAACCTGGAGAGAACTGACATCTTTACAGTATTGAGTGTCTCAATTTGTGGAAGCAGTTTATCTCCCTATTTATTTAGATCTTTTATATCAGTAAAGTTGTATAATTCTCTTCAGATTTCACTGATCGTCTCAGAATAATCTATAGTAATTATACATTTTGAAATTTTTTCCTCTACTAAGTCTGATATATGGAGTGTCAATTGGATAAAACTATGTTTCCCTTTGACAAAGATTGGCAAATTGTATCCTCTTACATAAATTAAAGCCACCTGTTTTTGCATATAAAATTTTAATAGATCACCAAACCCCTTCATTTATATATATTCTGTGGCTGATTTCACACTATAGCAGCAGAGTTGAATAGACCTGGAGAACATATGGCTTGCAAGCCTAAAATGTTCACTATCTGACCCTGCAGTAAAGCGTGTCAATTCCCTCTGTATTTGTATTGTTCCATTATCTTCAGGGAAGATGATTTTTAAAAACAACAACAAAAACCACCCTTAAATGTAACTGAAGAGGTTATATCCAAACCATTCTCTCATTGAAAACTGGAAAAAGAAAGTGAAGTGTCTTATGTAGAATATTGAGTTTTAAGCCAACTTTTTCAGTCTCCTCTTTTACTTTCATCAAGAGGCTCTTTAGTTCCTCTTTACTTTCTGCCATAAGGGTGGTGTCATCTGC
>NW_011439260.1:0-1174 GCF_000754665.1 Bison bison bison
TTTTTTAACAACATGCATGTATTTATGCATCAGAAAAGCACCAAGATATTAGTACTTTGTTGGGAATGCATACATATTTATAGCAGTATTAAAGCTATGTCTTGATACACACGGCAGTCAGTTTAGGATGAAATACACTTAAATGACCTTTTCTGATCTTGTCTCTAGGCTTTAGGTGAGCTCTGTGAAACCAAGTTTGGAAAGACACACCCTGTGTGCAATTTGGTAAGCGCCACCCCGATGGGCTTGCATATTTTCAGTGAACACATAGCATAGAAGAGATTCCTTAAGTAATGGTATCTGAAAAATATCTCTTGAGGGACGTGAGATGTGGATATGAGTCATCCATGTGGGTGACTCTCAACTGTTACATTGTTGTCACATGCATTATTTCCTGGGCTGACATTATTTACTTTCTTTTGTGATTTTTTAGGGGGGTAAGTATTGTGTAGCTAGAATAACACATCCTATTAGAAACATTTCCTTGAGTCCTTTGAACAATGGTTCTTTTGAATGATATCAAAGTATATCTTGAAACACACAAATGAGAAGGATATCTTGTAGGGACTTCCCTGGGGGTCCAGTGGTTAAGAATCCTCCTGTCAATGCAGGGACACAGGTTCAACCCCTGGTTGGGGAACTAGGATCCCACATGCCATGGGGTCAAAACAAACAAAAGAAATGGTGTCTTGTAAACATGTAGAGGGTTTTCCTCCATCTGAAATGAGAAAAAATGGATTGGGATCCTAACATATCTGTGACCCTTGTGTTTTCGGAGGTCACATGCCAGCCATTTTGCCAGTGGCTAAGAACCACTGAACAGGCTGGCTGCTTGGAACTCCATTTGTCTCTAGTTTACCTCCCTTGCTGATTTCGTGGCCTCTTGTTTTCCTTCTAGGTTGCTTCTTTGCCGTTGTGGTTGCCTAAGTCTTTAAGCCCTGGCTCTGGGCGGGAGCTGCAGAGACTCTCATACTTGGGGGCTTTCTTCAGCTTCTCCGTCTTTGCAGAAGATGATGTAAGTACAGCAGCCTTTTGCACCTTGCTGCTCTTATGTTCAGATTCCTTCCCAAATGTATATCATACGTGGATTGGATTTCTGCTTTCTCTTTGCAGGCGAAAGTGGTGGAAAAATATTTCTCAGGGCCCGCCATTACCCTGGAAAACACTCGAGTGG
>NW_011439261.1:0-2047 GCF_000754665.1 Bison bison bison
AAAAAAAAAAAAAACCCTCAACTCTCACTGAAACTCTTTAAATCCATGTTTTCACTTATACTAGAAATTTCTAAAGTTCCTTTGTAAACATTAAGATATATTTTTGTGCTTCACTCTAGGGTTCTGGGTACACTGCAATGATTCCAAGCTGAGCATGTGCACTATGGATGAAGTATGCAAGGCCCAAGCTTATATCTTGTTTTATACCCAGCGAGTTACTGAGAATGGACATTCTAAACTCCTGCCTCCAGAATTCCTGTCTGGTAGCCAGCATCCCAGTGAAGAAGCTGAGACCTCTTCTAATGAAATCCTTAGCTGATCCAAAGACAGTGGGGGCCTTCTTCTTGTGATTTGTATATATACTTTTTAAAAGGGCTGACTTGACAATTTGGGGCTTCACTGTTTTTATTTTTACTTACTAATCAGTGCACAGTGTTTACACATTTTGTATCTGACTGCAACAGATCTTTTTACAGAAATGAAGTTAGCTTAAGTATATGTGTATCAATGTCAGCAGGTAATTTTTGTTAAATACTTGGGAGTTTTAAACTTTTAGTGTTTACCTCAGACTGGTGTTACCTCTTGTGTTTTGATGTCTTAATTGGCTCAGATCATGAATTTGTGCAATCTTCTACTGAAGAAGTTCAGGTGGCATCATTTTATAATTTATTTTTTATAGTTATTTTCTATACAAATTCTTATCAGACAGATTAAACTTGCTTCACTAAGTCTCACCAGAAAAGGGACATTTTTTTCAGATTTGTGTATCAAATGCCCCCAAAGGAAGTTCAACTACTACAAAGTGAAATATTACTCATTATCATTCAATACCCCTGAGGCTTTGTGTGACAGGACTCAGAATAGACTTTACTTTGGTAAACAGAACTTCCTCTTTTTCAAGTTTGTTGTAAAAATTATTCTTTACTTGGCATAGTCAAACTGTATTATACAAATGAAGATGACAGCTTTATAAACAGCATGTTTAAATGGCTTCAGTACTATGGACATGAAAATAATGATGGCTGAGACTTCTATTAATAATAGTGATTTGTCTGGCAGCAAACGTTTGTCCAGATTCTAATAAAGCAGTCATTAAAAAAAAAAAAAAAAAGTGTAGCAAACAGTATATTATGGTGTAATACAAGTACAGTTCAGCTTGGATATGAGTTCATTTTATATATTTAACATTAGATCTAGTTTTGTACTATTGTATCTTGAGATTTTTGGTTTAAAGGGATAGAAATCAGTCTTAAAGAGAAAAAAATGCATAGGACATAGAACTGTTCAAAATTGGCATCTGAGCAAAATGTTCAGCATCTCACTTAGAATAAGTAACTAAAGCTGGATTAAAATGCTCTTGCTAGTATTATGTGACTACTAAAAGCCTGTTAGATATTTAAACATTGGGCCCTTTTTGAAATTAAAATTACACTTGCATTTTATTAAAAATATAGTATGAAATACTCATTGCTCTTCCCTAACAACCTTATTAGAAATCTTTAAAGTCCTACTGCTGCTAACTTTATTCAGAAAGAAGAGAATCCACTAACCTCTATAGATTTGTTAAGATCTTAGCTCGGTGTTAACTACTAGAAAATCATTTATCTTTTTTCTCAAGTAGGTTTGCTTACAGTTTGAAATCATCAGGGGCAGCTGATCATGAAGTGCAATGAGAATTTACCACTTCACAGACAAATCATTCATGCCAAAACTACAGCTTGAGTTTAAATGGCTAAGGTTTAAAATTATTCATCTATTAAATACCTATGCAAGTTGTTACCTCAACTGTTAATGTAATTATACCTCATTAAAGATTTATTGTGGTCAAGATACTTGAGTCTAGCCTTTTTTAACATCAAGGATTACTTTAAACTATACCTTATAGTGTACCTAATTTTAGTGCAACAGTTTAAAAACAACTCTGGAAGCTATGTTGTTTATAGTGGTAGAGTCACTAGCCCTTTACTTTTTAAACCCTTAAAACTAAAACCGATGGGGGAGGCTGTTTGTGTGAAGTCAAGGAAAGGGGACTATGGGAACTCTGTAC
>NW_011439262.1:0-1162 GCF_000754665.1 Bison bison bison
ACCAACCAGGAACATGCAGGTCAACAATGACTAACTGCCAAAGCCTCTGAAATGGCCCTGGGATGAGGGCAAGTTCTACCCTTGCAGGGTCACATATTACAATTTGGTCTGACTGAGATGGCTAGGAATAACTGCTTTTATAAATTACACAGAGAAGTTGGAGACTGTACAGGAAGAGAGGGCTTATGTTCTTTACCCAGTCAAGCCCTGCCAAAAGAGCAACATATAAAACAAAATATAAGTTTTAGAAATTACTTTATATTGATTACTACTGTTAGTTCTCTTCTAAACCATTTAAACTGTATTGCCTAATACTACTAAGGATGTTTATCACCGATAAAAGGAAAAAAAAAAATCTAAATTTACTTTATAGAAAACGTATTCAGACTTTTATTCACAGTTTGATAGTTATGGTCAAATGTCCAAAAGGTCATTTCCATAATTTAGTGCCTGCAATTAGGGAAGACTAAGTGCAAATGTACGTAAGACACAATAGCAAAGTGAGGTCTTCAGACGCTCTGCCTGCTTACCAGCTGTCTTTATTGAGGCAGTGTTTGAGCAGACAGACATACTTGCCTGTCCAGACCTCATGAGATATGGAAATGTTCCAGAAATGCAGCAGTTTTAAATTTACGTTAATTTCCTAAGTAATTTCAGGAAGCTGAAAATAATACATGCAAATTGCCAAGTCTCTAAAAAGCAATATCCTGGCAGAAGTGAGATTCTAATTTACTTAAATGTTTGTGGGAATGAGAAGCGCATGTTGAATAAACAGCCCACATAAACAGAAGGTGTTGTTATAAAGATCGATGTGAATCTTGAAATATGAATCTGAAAATGCTTTAAGTAGCTGGTTTCTCGACAGTGATGTGACTAAGAATCTACATGATGATGCAAGGGGATGAAGGTTTATCACCAAAAGTGATTTCTGTTTAAATAAATCTGATCCATGGGACATTTAAATTATTGTTATGGGTTGAACTCTGTCCCCCTAAATAAATTATGACGTCCTAACCCCTGGTACATCAGAGTGTGACCTTATTTGAAAATAGGGTCTTTATAGAAGTAACTCGGAGAAGGCAATGGCACCCCACTCCAGTACTTTTGCCTGGAAAATCCCATGGATGGAGGAGCCTGGTGGGCTGCAGTCCATGAGGTTGCT
>NW_011439263.1:0-2047 GCF_000754665.1 Bison bison bison
CCCATATAACTCTAAATGAGAGTCAACACAAAAGCATGGTGTGACACTTTGAGCCTTTTTGGCAAGAGTACTTCACTGGTGGGACTGTGTGCCTCATTCTGTACTGTGTCAGGAGGTGTCTGATTAGTTCAATAACCAGAGTTCAGGTACAAATAGATTTTGTTGGTTTTATTTTAAAATTGCAATAAGTTGCCAGCTAATTCTCAAAAAAAATAAATCAAGATCTGGCAACAACTCGCCAGAGCTGAGCGGCCTGCTCTCCCTTAGTTTGTCACTAGCCCGTCCCCTCCTGTGCTCACGTGTTGCTTGCTTACACCGCCCACCTTGCCAGTGCAGGCATTTGATTTGTGATCCATGCTCCCCAAGGGCCACCAAAGTAAGACATTACAGTCCAGGTTTTTTAGGACCTGTTTAGGTTGTTTCTCAGAGATTCCGTTTAGGATTGCCAGGCACATCCAGCCAGGCCTGACTTGGGCACAAGGGAAGTGCCTTCGTCGTTGGGCCATAGGTGTTTTGCTGGGGACGTTGTCACTGGTGCTGACCCAAGACCCACTTAGCAGTGCATCCTGCTGCCCGCTGGCTTGCCGTTTGTCTGCTGCCCAGTGGTGAGCCTGGGGAGTCCAAAGGTATCACTTCTGTTTCCTAATGAAATTTGTGCCTGTGGGAATTGAGGCCTACCTGCAGAGCTCTGGGACAGAGCTCTTTCCTCAACATCCTGTTGCAGCCAAGCTTGGTGAAAAGTGAGAAGTTACACTGCCTAAGCGTGTGAACTGAAAAGTTTTAGGCTGGTTTTTGTGAAGTCTGAATGCCACCCACCAAACCAGATGGTTAGAATAAGCTTTTCTGATCTCAGGTAGTTTTCCCCTTGCCCAGGACTTTGAGTAACAATCTGAAATTTCTGGCAGAGTGAGAACCTTGTTTGCTAAGGTTTTGGACTCATCTGCCTAGAATTTTGTGTGCTGCCCCTGCCTGCATCTCCTGTGTCCATGTTTCCCTGGTGGTTTTTCCTTCGAGACTATGTGATAAGTTCCTTCAAGGCTCTGTGATAAGTTGATGGTTTCCTTTCTGACTCGGAATATATGGCTCTACAAGGCTGGAAGTTATATGAGGTATATGTTTTTTTTTCCTTGCCTTTAATCAAGAGTCCAGCAATGTGAACATTGGCCGACAAAGGAGCACAGCTTCACTGTGAGAAACCCAGGCCAGGTGGCCTGGTAGCACAGAGGTCTCATGTGCTCAACTTGTTTGATTTGCTTGAAGGCTTTTTTTTTTAAGTATGCTATGCAGGTGGCATTTTCTTCAGACCCATCCTTTGTCTTGCTTTTCAGTGCCCCTTGCATAGCTTGTGCACCTGAGCTGCTGCTGTTGCTGCCACCGCTGTGCAGAAGAAGGCTGTGATGTGTGGGTGGTACACGTCTAATGCCTCCACCTTCTCCTTACCCCCTGGCCCCCCACCCATGAACACAGCTATAGATGAGAGAGCATGGTTAGAAGGCAGGCTGCCTTGCCTTGTGTTGGAGTGAGTTCCAGTTCCTAGGGTTGAATCATGATCCTTCAGGTTGGCATTTGTAATGCTAGTGCCACTATGAAGTCAGAATAGCTTTTGACCTGATTTCCTCTGGGTAGCGCAAGCATTGATTTAATTTACAATAATAGAGAAGAGTTCAGTCTCTATGCTGGTAGGTAAATGTTTTGTCCTTGGTAACTCAGTTATTTCATTGCCCCATAATTATATCATCACAGCAGAGAATGTTGGCTTAATTTTTTTGCCTCATACATACAGAGATTTTATATCTGTAAGGTGGACACCGTGTATGTTTTCAGGCTTGCTGTGGGTATTAGCCTCATGTCGTTGATGTGGTCCTTGCCTTTTGTAAAGTAGTTTGCAGTGTGTACCCCATGTCAGTCTCCTCCACCCTGGCAACTATTTGAAAATATTTTTCTGTGAACTGAGATTTGACAGCGTGTGGTGACGGTCATCCGAGTCTCTTTCTGCAGGACAAGGCTACAGCCTTGCTCTTTTTCTCATGCCATAAGAAAGTTATCT
>NW_011439264.1:0-1139 GCF_000754665.1 Bison bison bison
CTCTGATGAGACTTCCATTGATCTGGGCACTACTTCCCAGTTCCTGGTTTTAGCCTCTCATTTCTTCAGTCCTCCAGCATCCCTCCCCACAGGGAAACAAAGACCTTTGACTCTGAGACTGAAATTAATTATAGAAAGTAATTATTACTTGCCATCCCTCAAAGAGCCTGATCTGCAATTGATTACATGGCAAAAAGAGGCAAGGTAGATTTTAAAAAGACTAATCTTCTATTGGAAGTGAGGATTAAAATGGTCACTATTTAAAATTGAGCAAGAAACTCCAGGGAGGAAAAAAATAAATCTTTTAAAAAGTTTCATGAAATCTTGAGGAGCTCTGAGTATTAGGAAATTTTCCTGTCTCATTTGTTGAAGTAATAAAGCATAAAGAAACGGTAAATCTGATTAGCCATGCTTGTCTAATATCAGTCTACAGTCTAAAGGGAGAGAAAGAATATCCAAAACTTCAATCACTGTTGTTTTCTGTGTTTAATAATTTTTTAAAAGAGTTCTCCAAGGCTATTCAGCAAACAATGGTGGTCAGGTACTCACAAAAATTATTCAGAAACCCATGGGCCAGTGACTAAGGCATGCATTTTTTAGTATTGTTGAAAGTCATTATCTCTTCACAGTGTTAAGTTCAGATGCTTCTTGGTTGTTTGTGAACCACCCTGGTTTTCATAGACCAATGGGGGAATGCAGAGACTGTTTCCATGGTGATGAGACATTCCTCCTAGCAACTATCCCTCCCCCACCTCCCACCTTTCTCCACCATCAGGAGTTTAGATAGGATTTCTACAAAGAACCAGGATGGTTATGCAGCAAGAATTCTGTGATTTTTCCAAGTGCAGCTACTGTAGGGCTCTAAGTAGTGGGTGAATCTTCCCTCCCCACCCGTGGAGATGGTCACAGAGCCATCAAAATCCAATCAAAATCTTCTGACATTCAAAATCATTCCATCAATAACATTTTATTTAACATCTCAGAATATGAGAGACCCTTCCCTAGATCAGGGGTTGCCAACTATAGCCAGAGGCCAAATCCAGCCTGCCATGTGTGTTTAGAACTAGAGTTGTATTGGAGGCAGCCACTCATTTGGCTGTTTTCAAGTCCTAGTGGCAGGGGGGGGGGGGGGGGGGGGG
>NW_011439265.1:0-1134 GCF_000754665.1 Bison bison bison
GTGGGCCTATTGATTTCTCTACCTCATCTGTATAGTGAGTAGGTGTGTACTCGAGTGACTTGGAGAATGTATTTATTTAATGGCCTTGTGTAACAGAACAGAAACAAATGGAAACACTAAATAAATGTATTTTTAAATTATAGCCTCATCTCCGTGGCTGCCCTCAGAGGGGTTCCAGGGGTCCTGGGGAAGTGGGCCTGGAGGAGGAGCAGGGCCCAGGGAGGTGAGAGAGTTTGTGGAGTAGAGGGGTCTCTCACAGACCAAGTCCAGCCCAGCCCTGCCCAAAGGTGGGAGGGGGTGGCAGCTCCCGGTTAGCATCTGAAAGGCAGCCTCTCTCACGTGCAGAGAGCGTATCCCAGGCCCCCAGGCACCGAGTGGCCCCATGGATCCTCTCCTAGGCTGGTCCTGAAGGACCAGGTGCCCAGCCCCGTCTGGCTCGGCCTCTGTCCCAGCACTCCCTCAAACAGTGCTCTCACTAACAAAGTGCCACAGAGAGGGACTCTCCCACTCTTTGCCTTGAAGAAGGAGTATGGGGACAGCTGGGGTGCTTTGCTCCCTCTATTAGTCAAGCAGCAATCATGACAAATGACCACAAGCAAGGTGAGGGCTTACAGCAATAGGGATCTGTTCTCTCCCAGCTCTGGAGGCCAGAAGTCTGAGATCAAGACGTGGGCAGGCCCGGCTCCCTCGGGAGGCCCAGAGGGTGATCCTTCCTGCCTCTTCAGCTGCTGGTGCTCCCGGCTTTCCTGGACTTGTGGCCACATCGTTCCCGTCTGCCTCCATCTTCCTGTGGCCATCTTCATGTCTTTATCTTCTCCCCTTTGTCTCTTATGAGGACACCTGTCATGGGACATAGGGCATGTCTAGACAGTCCAGGATGCTCTGATCTTGAAATCAAAGGAGCTTCCCAGCTGGTGCTCATGGGAAAGAACTTGCCTGCCAGTGCAGGAGGGAGAGACTCAGATCGATCCCTGTGTCTGGAAGATGCCCTGGAAGAGGGCATGGCAACCCACTCCAGTTTTCTTGCCTGGAGAATCCCCGTGGACAGAGGGGCCTGGTGGAATACAGTCCATGGGATTGCAAAGAGTTGGCTATGGCTGAAGCGACTTAGACACACACACGGGTAACTAAGTG
>NW_011439266.1:0-1131 GCF_000754665.1 Bison bison bison
GGAGCTCCTAACACTGAGACCAGTGTTGGTAGCCTTCAATCATTTTTAACAATTAAAATCAGTTGAAAAAATAAGCGTGCACCATCACTAAAAGCATACTTGATCATTTGTAAATTAAGACTCACACATTATGAAACATTAAATAGAAATTAGAAAAGAATGATCTTTTACAACTTAAACAAAGTCATACTATTTTATTTATTAGTAATGTAAAACATCTTTCCACTCTCACCTGAATATCAATATGTACAAGTTGTTATTGAAGATTTCTTATTATTGTTCAAAATCTCAGTTTTGTTTTAAAATACTTAATTTTATTGTCTGTCGAAAACTGAAACAGTTTCCTTGCAAAGATCTATAGATCTGAATAGAAGGAGCACGTCAGTAGTTACACTTTCCAAAGCTTTGTGTTTATACTTGGCCTTCAACCACACCCTCCAATTATTAAAGGGTTTCTGTTGAAATTCCAAAAGTGAATTTCCTTCATCCCTGTCAAAAGTGAATCAGGAGGTGTGGCATGTTAATATGGTTAACACACTCATTCAAAATTCACTGAAACTCTTTATCTGGAGGATTTGAAAATAGATAGTTTTAGTTTTCAAGTCTTTAAACGGTAGAGGTACAAGAAATTTTGTAGGAGGTATACATGATATTTTCAAGAATAAAAATCACATGAAGTTGAAACTATTTCTAAGCATCCATTTTCCATGTTTTCTTTATTGAACCAAGCTTCTTTCAAAAGGCAATGCCTTCTCCCTTGGTGTTAAAAGCATCATTAGGTTAAGGGAAGGTTCAGAGTGGATGCAAATACCAATTTCAAGTAGTCTTTCTGATGATTTTTTTCTGACTTCTGATCAGATCTGACTGCCTGCATCATTACTTTTTCCTTATAGTTAGACTAATGAGGAGTTTGTTTGAGGAGCAAGAGAAGGCCAATTCTGCCATACGCTTGCTGGGCATTTGTGCATGCACTATTTGTAAAGTATCATCTTCAGTTGATTATTTTCTTGCTGGAATCTTTTAAAGCTACTTGTCCATTAGTGAGAATTAATTTAAACTGATATTATTAGCTATAATTGCCAGTTAGGATGACATAGGTATAAACTATAACATGTCTCTACGTGCTGAGTG
>NW_011439267.1:0-1114 GCF_000754665.1 Bison bison bison
ATCTTCCTGACCCAGGCATTGAACCCAGGTCTCCTGTATTTCAGGCAGATTCTTTACCATCTGAGCTACCAGGGAAGCCCTTAAAATGTAGGCGAAGTTTAAAATGTCAGGGTTTTAAAAATGGCATTATTGTTCTACTTTCTGTTTTACAGCTGATCAAATGGTACTATATAATAATTGTATTTATCCTGTGTATTATATCTTAATGTAATATGTAGATAAATTTTAGTTTTATTCATGAGGTAATAATAATACATATCTAAACAAGTAAACTTGACATCCTAAGTATTCATAAAGCATGTTTTAATTTTCCTTTTCCAAGAGAAGCTTTTTCCCACACACAATTCAGTTTTTCATCATAACAGCTTTTTCTCCACTTTATAGATGCCTATAATGATATCAGTGGCAATATCCTTAATATAGCATCTGTATATTTATGTATTTCCAGAAACTAGCCACATAATAACCCATCACCAGTCCATGTCAACATGTCAAACTGTAATTATCGGCTTAGCTGTATCTCCAACCCTAGCCTCCTTTCATTTTGAGCATGCAACTGTGCAGCTATTTACTATTGTCAAAGGGTCAATTTGGGGGCATGTCATCAATTCTAGTGATGCTGGTAGCAAATAGTTGGCCAGATTCCTTTAATGGAATTTTATAATTTGTTTTCTTATATTTTGGAGCAGGTCAGCAAATTTTCAGACAGCAATATTCTGGATCAGATGGTTCCCCAGCCATCATATCTGTTTTTTGATATGCAAATATGTTCTTTAATCATCAAGACACCTGGAAGGCATTGATCAGGCATTTTTTAACAAAAAGAAAAAGCAGGAGGGAAGTTAATCAGTTGAAGACAAGAAACCTATGAAAAATAGGATGTTTTTATAGAGGAAATGCTGAAACAGTTTATATTATGATAGAGATGTGTGCATGCTAAGTCGCTCCAGTCCCGTCCAACTCTTTGCGATCCTAGGGGACTGTAGCCTGCCAGGCTCCTCAGTCCATGGGATTTTCCAGGCAAGAATACTGAAGTGGGTTGCCATTTCCTTCTCCAGGGGATCTTCCTGATCCAGGGATCAAACCTGCCTCTCCTGTATTGGCAGGCATATTC
>NW_011439268.1:0-1106 GCF_000754665.1 Bison bison bison
TTGAACTATGACTTGAGTTTCCAATAGGGAAAATTATGAACAGGATGAAATCACACATGGACTGTCAATATGGAAAGTGGATGTTCTCCTTTTCTATAGTTCCGATACAGAATCAGAACTTCATCATTGTACTAGCGACCTAAGATTCTTTGCATTGAGAAACTGAAGATTAACAGTGATGTTAATTGTTAGTCATTGCTCTATTTAAACCTCATGCTGCAGTTATTTAGTCTTGGTAAGAAGCTGAGGGCTATAATTTTCATTCTTCTTTACTAATAACTCACTGTATAATTCTGGCATAAGATTAAATGATCGTAGTTTTGAAACTGTTCTTACACCCACCAAGGCTTCCTTGGCGTTTTAAAGGAACAACTTCAGGTTCTACTTCATGGTTTTCCTGGAGGGCCTTGTACAGGCAAAATCCCAATTAGACAGTGCCATTGCAACAGGAGCAAAAGTTGAAATAATATTATCACTTAAAACATTGTATACAGTAGAATCTTTAAGAAACATTTGTTGAATTAAATGGATTTATTGTTAAGTATGTCTGAGTTATAGTGGAGACCATATTGCTTTCTCTAACCTTGTCTTAAAACAGAGACATTTTTCAAAGGAAGGTCTGGATATTAAGTCTTGATAATTAATCCTCATAATTAAGATCTAGAATTAGAAGAAAGTTTGGATGTTTCTGTATACCAAGTATGGGGAAAGACAGTCTGACAGTAAATGGAAAATTGAGCCTTCTTTTCATAAAGCCTTATTCATCAGAGCTAAGTAGATGTTAAGTGATGGAGGAGGTCTCCTATTTCAAGGAGACATCTTGAGAGGACTTTTAATTTGGAAGCTGCTAGGAGGACCCATCTACTCACTAAAGCAAAAAGTTGCTTGTAGCTTATAGGATCAGAGCAGGGAGTTCTGGGTGGCCTTGCAGCAGTCAGTCATGTGGTAATCATATTCAGCTACATTTTGCTCTACTCCAATAATTTCCTATCCTGCTAACCTGCTGCTGCTGCTGCTGCTAAATCGCTTCAGTCACGTCCGACTCTGTGCGACCCCATAGACGGCAGCCCGCCAGGCTCCCCCGTCCCTGGGAATCTCCAGGCAAG
>NW_011439269.1:0-2047 GCF_000754665.1 Bison bison bison
GGGATTCTCCAGGCAAGAACACTGGAGTAGGTTGCCATTTCCTTCTCCAATGCATGAAAGTGAAAAGTGTGCTTATGGTCAGTTAATCTGTGACAAAGGAGGCAGGAATATACAATAGAGAAAAGATAGTCTCATCAATAAGTGGTGCTGGGGAAAAAGTGGACAACTACATGCAATTAATTTTTAAAACACTGAGATAAATCATTCTGTTTACAAGCATCACAAAACAACAAAAAACTCAACAATAAAGAGTTCCTATGAGAAGAAATACATCTTAATAAATAAAAATTCTAAATATCATTAATATGTAATGTAACCATAATTAATCCAAAAAATTTAATGTAATAAATTAATGGAAATTTCTTATAAACTGTGGAAATTACTCTTAAATTTCTTTTTTATTAAAAGAAGGGACTGTTAGTATCACTAGAGAAATGATCTTTTATAGAATATATTTTTTGTTTTCCTTGGTATTTCAATTATAAGATAAGCTGAAGTTATTCTTTCTAATAATAAATATATCATATAAAAACATATGTCTCTAAATTAATTCTCAAACACAAATTTTATAGCAGACATTAAACATAAATTCTATTTAATTTGGTTACTACACATATAAAAGCCATTTGTTATCATATATCTATGTTCATTTTGACAAAGTATCAAAACTACCTAGATATATCTCAATACTGTAAATTTAAAAAAATTTGTATAAAATTAAACAGATATTGTGAAATTTTATAAAAATACACTGAACAGAGATTTGGCAGATTATAATATTCAAATTATAAACAGCAAATATATATTACCTATTTATATTAAATATCTATTTTTATGTGTTTGCTTATAAAATTCTGCGTAGCTTTCATAAGAAAGATTTAACACTGAAAGTTTCTGGATATTTGAAGAAACAAATATATTATTAACAGTGCATTTTGCTCTTTCATGTTATTTATTGTTTTATTATAAGAAAACATTAAATGTACAATTAATAACAATAGTAACTAATTGTCCCATTCTTACCAAGCTTTGATAAAATTATTTAAGTAGCTCAATTCTATTCCTTTTCTCACTAAATGCGACTTGTATTTCCATATTAGATATAAATGAAGGGAAGTAGTAATTTTTCCTCTGTTTATTATTTGTACATATTCTAAAATAAGAACTTTTAAAAAACCATAAATCATTAAAAGATTTGCTTACTTAATTTTTTTGAAGCATGAGAGATGTAGGCAAGAAAATGTTTTGAACGAGTCAATGGAAATGAAGGGTTTCTAAGAGTAGCCCAGGTGGCAAAGGCATGGCCACCATTAATCTGTCGGAAACTGTAACTACAACTTTGAAAACAGAACGAGTCACCAGGGGATTGCTTGGAAGAGTAAATCACAGGATACTTAACTTAGCAACTCTGATTCACTACATTGAATTAAGTAACAGGGTTTGTATGATAAGGCATAGTTGGCTGCTCCCACACCATCCCACAGTGGGTAGTTGAAATGTCTGTCTGCAATGTTTTCATGAAAGTCCTGTTTGCATTCTTCCTTTCCATAACAACACCCAAAAAGAAAAAAAAAGAAGAAAATGAAATCTGTGAATAGTAGAAAGGACAGTAAAATTTTTTGAGGACTTCTTTTGGACCTCACCATAAAAAGACATTGTGACTCCAAGTAGAAAAATGAGGAGGAAATTACAGTAGTAATTTAGTATACATGGAAAGAATCCTAAGAGAGAAAAAATGTGCAAATACTCCAATAATTGAAAAACATGAAATAAGCAGGTAACACTGTGTTAATTATAACTGTGACTTGGAATATTAACAAAGACATATACATAAGTTGATCTTTAGTAGATAAAAATGGTGAGCTAATAAAGTTTTCAGCCAATTAAATCAAGTGCTGCACAAGTTGCCATAGCAACCCATTTAAATTACACAGCAGCAGAAATAATCTTGGAAAAACCTGCCTCCTGTTTTTAATAAAAACTAAGTTTTAAGAAGAAAATCACTACATTATTTTGGTCAAAAAGTTTAATAATATAATATATACCT
>NW_011439270.1:0-2047 GCF_000754665.1 Bison bison bison
CTTCAGAACAAAGGAGTTAAATTTTTGTCTTAATAAAATATTTTATAGACTATTGATAGGAAAAAAAAAAGCAATGTAAAAAAATCTAATTTGAATGATTAAAAAAATGCAGAATTCATCAGATTATCTTATAGAGACCAGTATGACTTAATTCTCTCTGGATGTTATGAAAAATCATTAGTAACAGAAACCAAATTTATTGTCCAAAGTGATAACATATCAAAGAAATACATATCAAATCTGTTGCCATTAATTAGTTTTTAACATCTTTATTGCATTTACAATGTGTGTGGAACATTATTAGGATTTACAGTAGAAGCCAAATATCCCAGCCCTTAAAAATCAAATAAGAAAGATTGAATGAACCATACATAAATATCTGTGAACACAAGCACTGGAAACGTACATATGATTATAATTTTACAGGCTTAGACAGGTAACTGCTGTATGTAACAGAACAGGTGGGAAGGGTAAGACAAAGTAGATAAAAGTCACTAGGGGTGCGAAATAACTGTAGCTGGGTAGTATTGAATAAAAAGACAATATTGAAAATACGATTTGATTTGTAAAGGCTAAAATGTCCTGCAAAAACATATCTACTTCCTAAGCACAATTGTGAGGTAGAATTCTCCCCACCCCGTTTTCTGGTTTCTTGACCACCGTTTGGGGGATTTTCCATCCAGATGCTTCTCTTCACGCTGCAGTACCTGGGACTAACCAGTAGGACATGTTCTTTAATACCCCTTCCATCCCCATTGAACAGAATGAATCTTTTCTGTTCAATTATCAGTCTTATTTTGCCTACTGAAAACGGGTGGCAAAAGTTAGTAATGTAACAAACCAATGCTGTTTCTTCTAGCTAATATTATCACCATGCTTGGCTAAGTACTTTAATCATTCAAGGAGTTACACTAAAATTTCAGGGATAGGTACCATTTGGGGAGCTGTTTTGGGCAGACAGGCATTTGTGTCCTTCAACACTAACTGCCAACTGTGAAGAATGCCATTTCTATTCCAAATCCACTTCTAATACCTCAGATTATGGGTCATAAAAATAGTTTACAGTTTTCTACACACTCAAAATATATGAAAATCCAGGACACAGCACACCCACATTGAAAAAAAGATATGCAAGTTTCTTTCAAAACTACCGTATGACACAGAAACTCTAATCCTAGGTATTCACCCGAGAGAGATGAAAGCCTATGTTCACATAAGACTTATGTTAGGAATAACCATAGCAGCTTCACTTATAATCGCCAGTACTGCAAACAGCCCAGGTATTTATAAATAGGAAAATGAATAAATAAACTGTAATACAGTCATACAATGGAATACTACTCAGCAATAAAAAAGGAATTAACTATTAATACACACAACCACATGGATAAATCTCCAAAACATGGTAAGTGAAGAAGCCTTCAAGAAAGATACATGCTGTGTGGCTCTATTTACACAAAGATCTAGAACACGAGATCCGATTTAAGGTAGAACAAAGAATAGAGGCTGCCTGTGGAGGAGGATGTGGTTGTAGAGGACTGACTGGAAATGGCACCATGGGAATTGTTTTAATAGCATTTTATATTTTGACAGCACTGTATGCATTTACCAAAACCCAGCAGATACACATTTAAGACTTCCACATTCATTGTATGCTAATTTTAAATAAAAGTAAAATTGCAAGCAAATACCGAATTCTAGCTAATGACTGAAGTATTCAGCAGGAAGTGTGTAGATTTCTTCAATTTAAAATGCATCAGAAACAATCTGAATTGGTGAACTGATGGATGGATAGATATGTGACAAAGCACAGTTAATGCTAACTAGCATCTAGGTGGTGAGTATACTATAAAATTTTAACTTTTTTATATGCTTGAAAAATTTTATAATAAAATATTGGGGAAAAAATTCAGGGCACACTGCTTCCAAAATAATGCTGCTGAGAACTTCATTACTGATTTCATAATCATAAATTCTTCCCAACAGTGTCAACTTAGAAACTTAAGAGCGTGTGAAAGGATATTCCTGTGTGAGGTAAGCAATCAGT
>NW_011439271.1:0-1071 GCF_000754665.1 Bison bison bison
CACTCCTTTTCCTCAGCCCGTGGCCTCTCTGGCATATGTGACCTATGTTCGCAGCTACTCCAGTGACCTGACCTGGGCTGTGTCTTCGCCACCTGGCCCTCCTGGTTCTCTGTATTTTTTGTGCTTAGTTCTCCATCTTTTTGTGACAGACTCAGAGAATGGTGCAGTTTCTCATTAATAAATTCCTGCGTTTTTTCTGCAAGTCAGAGTACGTTTTTGTGGTTTTGGTTTTGCAACTTAAAACTAAATTGATGCAGCCCGTGAATAATAATATATAGTGGCTCCCATCCGCTGGCCAGGTGCAGTCGCGAGCTAAGCGCTGCGTATAGGTGACCTTTTATCCTTACAGTCTTCTTGAGGGAGCTGTTATTTTTCTCATTTTGCATATTAGGAGGCTTCTATGGGTAGTGCTACTGTGAACATTCTTGTGTGTCTTCCTGGTGTTCCCACGCACCCATTTCTATTGGGTATATGTGTAGGATAGAATTGTGGGGTCATAAAGCACATGTGTTCATCGTCATTAGCTGATGTTCAACTGTTTATAAAGTGAGCTTATGCATTTATACTCCCACCAGCATTTGTATGAGATTGCAATTTCAGCATGTTAGTGAATCTTGGTCACCATTTGATATTGTGTGTGTGTGTGTGTGTGTTAGCCCTTCTGGCATGTGTCCAGTGGTGTCTTATTATAGATTTAAAAAAATTAATTTCTATTGGTCTATCTATACTTGATTTACAATGTTGTGTTGGTTTCAGGTGTACAGCAAAGTGAATCAGTTATACATCGACATATAGTCACTCTTTTTTACATTCTTTTCCCATATAGAACATTACAGAGTATTGAGTAGAGTTCCCCATGCCATACAGTAGATCCTTAATTAGTTGTCTGTTTTACATAGAGTAGTGTATATATATCAATCCAGTAGTGTATATATATATCAATCCCAATCTCTAATTTATCACTCCTCACCTTCCTCTTCGAAGAAGGCAATGGCACCCCACTCCAGTACTCTTGCCTGGAAAATCCCATGGATGGAGGAGCCTGGTAGGCTGCAGTCCTTGGGGTCGCTA
>NW_011439272.1:0-1068 GCF_000754665.1 Bison bison bison
GAGTTCTATTGAAAATTGGCCATTTTTAATATTATGAGACTCTGAGTCTTATTTAAACCTTCTGTTTTAACTGGTTTTTTCTGATCCTGTTCTGGCAGGAGAAGTAGATGTGCCACTTTGTTACTGCCAGGTAGGGGAAGAAGGCCTTGTTCCCCACAGAGCCTCCACTGATGCCTCCTGAGATGAGAAAGGAGAGAGTTCAAGGTCCCCAAGGGGTACATGGGAGAGGGTCGAGTCCTCGTAATAGCGCAGTGTGAGTGGGCCACAGTTTACTCAGCGGTGCTTGTCTGAAGTAGAGCAGTTATTGTCTAAGTGTTTTTGTCTTGCTGTGTGGTCCCTTTCCTGGTCCTTTGGCTAGAGATCTTGTAGATATTTTGTTGGAGATTTCTGTGCTCATTGGTGTTGCCAGGTGCTGGCTTCTTCAGCCCCAAATCTGGAATTTATTAGGCAAAAAGAAAGAGCACTCAACACTGTGTTGTTTCTTGGGTGCTGGGCTCCCTGGTCTGCCTTCTCTCTACCCTTTGGAACCTCCTTATGTTTGTTTATGTATAATGTCCAGAATCTTCCTAGTTCCAGTTTACTTACTACATTAGAAAACTATTTTCTAGAGAACATACCACTTGGTAAACATGGTAGGCATTCTGTGTATTTTCACATTAAATCAGATAATTAATTATGTTAAGTGGACATTATTTGTGTAAAAGTAATAGTTTTAAAAATGTTGTTAGTGATTTCAGGGTCTCTTATTTTAGTAACTACAGGCATTTTGGGGCTTTCCAGGTGACTCTAATGATAAAGAATCTGCCTGGGATGCAGGAAAGGCAGGGTCAATCCCTAGGTCTGGAAGATCCCATGGAGAAGGACGTGGCAACCCTCTCCAGTATTCTTGCCTGGAGAATACCATGGACAGAGGAGCCTGGTGGGCTACAGTCCATAGGGTCACAAAGAGTCGGACATGACTAAGCAACTAAGCACACAAGCATAGGGATGCTCTTTGGCGCTGCTGCTAAGTCGCTTCAGTCGTGTCTGACTCTGTGCAACCCCATAGATGGCAGCCCACCAGGCTCC
>NW_011439273.1:0-2047 GCF_000754665.1 Bison bison bison
CCTACCATGACTCGAGAGCAATGACGCGCTCCCCCTCCCCATCAGGAACCCCTCCAGCTTCCTCTCCACCAGCTCCTCCAGCCGCGCCCCACGCACCCAATTCACTCACCAAACACCATCCGTATTCCAGGTATGGATGTGGGCCCTGGAGCTCACCAGTGATCAAGAGACTCAGAACCTTGTCCGTGGCTTTGGTGGTGTAGAGGGAATTGGAAATGCTGGAGCTGAGAATTTTAAAGCTGGCAGCTGGGGTAAGCCTCATGGAAAAAGTGACGTTTAAAGAAGTAGCTGAAGGAAGAGGGGGTTTGCCATGTGGGAGCTGTGTGAAGAACATTCTAGACAGAGGGGCTGGTCAGGGCAGAGCCTGTCGGTGGGTGTGTGACTGGGAGCAGGAAGGAGTCCAGAGCAGCTAAAGGCAGCCAAGGACACAGAGGGTCGAGTGAGACGAAGCCCGATCTGGACCCTAATTCCCTGCGTTAAATCCCTTCCCGCTGGAAACCACTGGGATGACCTCTCTCTCCTCTGCTACTTAAGTGATAGATGTGGACCCTTGGCATAATTTTATTCTAACATTTATCCATTCATACTGACATTATATTTGCACCCCCTTCAAAGCTGGGGCCTCATGATCTGTGTACCCTGAACACCTATCCCGGGCCCTTACAGATCAGGCCCTTCACACAGAATGCTGAACACAACACGAACCGGCTATTTCCGAACCACTGCCTCTTCCAGACAGGAGACCCCTCTGTGGGAAGACGTAGCCTCCCACACGGCTGGACATGTGGAGGAATAAAGCTCTTTCTCATGGAAGGGATACATTTAGTATTCTAATGAAGTAATTATAAAAGTAAGTAATTACTGAAATAGCCACATCAACTCCCAGTCATTAAAATCCTCCTAAACAGAGCCGGCGTGATGGCTGAGGCTATTAGAAACCTTGGCAACCACCCAAGGCTGACAATAGCTTCTAATTAATTGATCTCACCTCTAATCTGCTATTGTGAGCCCAGCGCCATCATCTGTTTGGCCTACAGATCCTATTGCTCCTTCCTTTTGATTGTATTTGTTCCTGCACCCCTTCTATCTCTTTCAATTAAGCACAGGTTAAGTGGTTCACCCGCAAGAGAATACGAGATAATGGTACCAATCAAAGTAATCTCTTTAATTTGCTAAATGGATTACAGGGAAACCCCAGCCAAAGTGAAGTCATAGCCAGTGGCCTTCCCTTGAACTACACATGAAGAGTATCTAATCATTAACCCACCATAAGCCAAACTTGATTGAGGAATAAACGTCTGCAAAGGTAGCAGGTAGAAGCAGTTTTCAACAGAAGAGATGGCTCTCCGAGACTAAACTGTTCCCATGGTGAAACATCCCCACTGGCTTGTTCCCCAGATGTCTCGCTCCCCTGACCTTACCGTTGCAAGGCACTTCCTCATATACCAAGCAAAGTACTGCCCCACACTCCAGTCAAGAGACTGGATTTATAATCTCTTTGAGGACTTGCTCTGGCTAGATTTCATTTTTCTTATTTGTACTATAAATGCAAATGCAGTCTCATAGGCGTGAGGACTCTGACTTTTGCTGACTCCGAGAAAAAACATATATTGAAGAGTAAACAAGTTTGTCCCCAAGCTGGTAAGTAATTTTCCCTCTTTTTGTGACCCTGCTTGTTCTCTCTGTTACAACACACACACATACACCTCAGAGATCCAGGTGGGAAAGAAGATAGAACGATGCCATACCACTAGGATTCTTGGCATTGCGCATGTCCTTGGCTTGTTAAGCTAGCAAACAAGCAAGAAAAGAACGCTAAATTTGGCCATTTCCCAGAAGAAGAAGAGCAAGAGGTAACAGTAAGAATAAAATGGAAGGTGGAAAAGTACAAAATAAAACTCTCTAAGACTGAAGTACCCAAATTGTGACGTGAAAAGTTCAATCAATATTGATACAGCCTCTATGTCTTCAAGACTTCCAGCTTCCTGGGGTTATCATTTTTTTTCAACATCCAAGTACAATGGCCCAGCCCCCTTAGCCTATGCTC
>NW_011439274.1:0-2047 GCF_000754665.1 Bison bison bison
GCAGGAGGAGAAGGGGACGACAGAGGATGAGATGGTTGGATAGCATCACCGACTCAATGGACATGAGTCCGAGCAAACTCCAAGAGACAGTGGAGGACAGTGGAGGACAGAGGAGTCTGGTGTACTCTGAGTCCATGGGGCTGCAAAGAGTTAGACACGACTTAGCAACTGAATAATAACGAGAATTTTTCAAGAATTAACACATACATCAGACTAGTATACAGGTATTTTTTAATTACTGTAGGCCATGCATAACTATAGACATTGTGGAAACTACAAAATAAATACAAGATAGAACCCTTCCTCTCTTTCAAGGAAGAAAGAGAGTTGGATGAAACTATTACATAACCAAATATATTGTTTAACTATGGCTTAACTTGTTAACTAAAGCTATTTCTCATGAGACTTTATATCTCAACAATTTGCCACACAAGGTAATTGAGCACTAACCCATCATTTTTAAAGCTCCCAAAATACTGCTTGACAATACTTCACTTGGCCAACAATCAAAGCATCCTGAGACTTATGTCTGACAAACAAGAGATGCTAAAATGACACTTTCTCTGGAAAGAAGTGTGCAAACTGCTTGCAATCTCTTTCTGAGCAAATTAACAGCAGCAGAGTTAAAAAACGGAAATGTAAAGAGAGTGAGTTTTCTTTTCTCTCCTCCAAGTCTAAGCACCGTGTCGAGACTCCAGAGTTCTCTCTGGCAAAGATCCGCGGGCCCCATGGCTGTCCTCTCACTTCATCGCTGACAGCTCTTCCTGTTTGTCCAGCCTGGAGAAGACGGACGCAGACAGGCCCCTGTCCCCATACAGGACGGCCCTGGTGCTGCAGCATCCCTCAGTAAGGCACGTCCCCTCATCTGTGCAATCAGACGAGGAAGGTGCCTAAGCACCAACTGTGGGCAAAGCCCCCATGGAGGGGTGATGCGGGGAATAGAAGGGAGATCCAGTCCCCAACCAGAGCCCCAAGATTCCTCAGAGCAAGGATTAGAAAGGAAATAAGTTTAATATTTTATATAAATGCAATCAAAAGCTATCATTTTAACTTTCCCAAATTCTTTCCACCTTTGCACAATCACAAAAGCAGTATTAAATATTCACATGCCCCTGCCCCCATTTTTAACTACCTACACTCAGCAATAACGAGTTTGGCCAATCATTTCATATCCATCCTGATTTAAGGACTGAGACTTGACTCCCTGCCTCACAGGCCACCTTCCACACCAGCTGCTAGGCCAGCTTCCCTTTAACACAACTCCTATCTGTTCTCTCCCCTTCCTTCACAACAGTAAATCTGGCTTCCCCTATCATCATCCCCGGCTTAACACTTCATCTGACCTCCACCCCCACCCCCATATCTCATCAGCCTTTCCGTACTTCAGATATACTGTTAATTTTTTATCCAGCACAGAGGTCATGCTCATCTTATTCCATCTCTTGGACAAACCATGCCTCCTCTATTATCCTATAGGGCCTTCAAATTCTTACTCCAAAACAGCTCCATTCCCTGTGCAATAAAAAATGTAACTTGTTTTTTAAAGTGGATTGATACAATGATCAGCTGGCAAATGAGTGGACATTTCAGATATTGTCCCGCTTTACAGAGAACAGTAAACTAGTATTTATAAGGCATTCATGCTTCATGCTTAGTCGCTCAGTCGTGTCTGACTCTTTGCAACCCCGTGGACTATAACCCACCAGGCTCCTCTGTCCACAGGAGTTTCTTCCAGGCAAGAATAGGAGTGGGCTGCCTTTCCTCCTCTAGAGGATCTTCTCGACCCAGGAATCAATCCCGTGTCTCCAGGGCCTCTTATATTACAGGTGGATTCTTTACCACTGAGCCATTGGGAAGCCCATTTATAAAGCACATCAAATACTAACTACTCTAAGAGTTCCAGTTGACAGCTACCCCAAAACTGACACCAACAATGAGCAGGCATCATTAACTCTTGTGGGATCCTTAAACCTGGCACATTAATGCCTTCCAGAATCACCTGTGTGTGCACACAGGACTTACTGAACTGAATGAAAAAAGGTGTTAG
>NW_011439275.1:0-1035 GCF_000754665.1 Bison bison bison
TGATCTCCCCCTTCTAGCCATTCCGCCTCTGCACAGGGTAGCTTGCATAGTTCATGTTTGTAATTAGCTGCTAATATTTGGAGATTTCCCAGAGAAATCCAGCATCTCAACATCTCTCAAAATGAAATGATGTACCAACATAGGAGCTGCTTTCTCTTTTGGCCACAGTTTATTGTGGCTGGGAAGCAGCTGTCCAAAGTGTTGACATGTGTTCTCCAGTTTGCCTCCCGTCTTCACCTCTCTCCTCCTGTCCCTGACCTTGAAATCAATTTCCAGTTGCCATTTATAATTTCACTTGAATTTTTCATGGTGGAGAAATATTTACTACTTCCCTTATCTCTATAGAAAAATAGAAGTATGAATGGTAGACTAAAAAGTTTATGTGTTTTTTATACTTGGTCTACTTGATTCATATATGTTTCTTGCCTTTTGTGTATTTGTTAGCCACTCTGATTCTGAAAGATTGTGTTTAAAGGATGCACAGTGTTCCAGTATATAAATGTATTATGTAACCAATCTCCTACTGTAGAACATATAAGTGATTTCTGTCTTTTTCATATTATAAGGAACAATATGTAGGTGAATCTTTGTGGAAAATGTTATTTTATTAGGATTAAGTTTTAAAAGTGGAATTTCTGCATCAAAATATATGTTCATTATTAAGACTTTGATACATATTGTCGAATTGCTTGGTAGCAGTATAAATTGTTCTAATCTTTCTTGAGAGCAGTGTATGGGAGTATTCATTTCACTGCATCCATGCCAACACTAATTAAAAGTTTTGCTAATATAGTTAGTAAAAACTGCAAACAAAAAATGGGAATGCTGATCAAGAAATTTTTTTCTTTTCAAAAAAGTAAAGTAGGAATTTTACTTTAAAGGATATAATTTGGAAATATTTATTAGGGCTTTCCAGGTGGCTCAGTAGTAAAGACGGAGAAGGCAATGGCACCCCACTCCAGTACACTTGCCTGGAAAATCCCATGGGCAGAGGAGCCTGGTAGGCTGCAGTCCATGGGGTCGCTAAGAGTCGGA
>NW_011439276.1:0-2047 GCF_000754665.1 Bison bison bison
GTAAGTTAGATAAAGGAGGAGTTTTGGCAGGAAGACAAAGTGCAGTGATTTATTAAAGGCCAGATGTGGTTGTTAAAAGCTTTTCTACAGAAGGCTCAATTGAGTGATGGGAAATAGGAAAGAAGCGCTCTGTACACCCAGCCTGTGGTTCTTGGTGTGAGTGACACAGTTGCTCATGGAAGCATGACAAATGAGCCACATATTTTATTGTTGTGTACAAGTTTTATATTGGAATTTAAACAGGGTGAGAAAGGTTCACATTAGCTTACTTCCACCAAGTAGGTGTTTAAAGGAAACTAATGAGACTTGAAGTGCTGGTGATATTTTCAATTCACTTTAGTGCCTCATAGCAAGAACTGAAATATCTTATGTTTCTGTCAAGTTTCAAAGAGGGAAAATCCCAGCACTGTTAAAACAGAGACAGAGAGCACGAGAGAGGTTAATATGAGAATTCAAAGAAATCAGAAGCAAGTGGAGACAAGATATTACTTAAGCACTGTTGCCATACATACCGTACACATAGACTACATATATACAATCAGATTGGAGAGATGCTTCTAGGGAAGGGGCACAATTTCTGGTGTTAGTAGTATTTGCGCACACAAAGCTCTGTTAAAATAATGTTAAGACCCTGTAGTGATGTAGCCTATGAGTGGTTCAAAGAGGGTTTTTGAGCTTTTTGGAGGAGGAAAGAGGAAAAAGAAGAAATGGTTCTATTTTAAAGCCATTCTCTGGTCTCAAGGGACTGATCTGCTTCTCTTTTCCTCCTGTCCTTCCTTCCCCTCTGCCCTGCCTCCCCCACTTTCACTTTCCCATATATGGAGAGTGACACGTAGGATTGGGTCTGCATGGTATGGAGCCTGGAACTCTACTGGGCTGTCTCTTCCAGGGTGGATAGCAAAATCATTTAAAATGGTCTGAGTTGAAGACCTCAAGTATTTCTGATTAATTCTGAGTCCAGCGAGAGCTGTAGTGCAGTGTTCACAGTGCTGTGACCTGCCCTGCCCCTGTCCTGTCAGTGGCAACTCTAAGGTCATGTTTGTTTGTTTGTGTTTCTTCTCTCATGGTTCCACAGACTTGATAGGTCTTACCATACCTTGTGATTTCATGTGTCTTTGTATTTTACCTGACATTTATTCCCAGTTTTTGGCTCGTTAGTTCCACAGAGGCAGGCAGGCGTGTCCCTGGCCTGTCACATGACTTGGCAGTTGATGTACATTAGGAAAGTGTTTCTAGAATGACTCAAAAGAACCACATGGACAGTGGCTGGCAATTCAAGATGTCACTAGGAGAACACTAGCGACTCTTATTTAGATGAAACTTTCTCAAACTATCAACCCTTGTCCATCTAATTAATGGAGCAGTTGAGATGCCTTACTTGGCATCCCCTTAAGGTTTCTAGCCTTAGGGCCTAGTTAGATCTGCTCCTTTCCAAACTGATTATTGTCTCCTGGGACTCATCATGCAAGTCCAGGGACTGCCACTTGGTATCTCACACCCAACCCTTGGATAATTTAGAGTAAAGTTAGAAGAATGCATGTGCTTTCTCCACCCCTTGATTCTCTCTTCCACTTTAAATATTATATTTGTCCTTTGTGACTCATGTATTGTTCTTTATAAAGAGATGAATACAGTTGAAACGCAAGGAGTAACGTTTCAAAGAAATGAGACATGTGGAACTGGGCTGCCTGCAGGGGTGGGTGTATCGCCCGTACAGGCGAGGAGCTGTGCTCAGAAGAGTCCTGTGGTTGCTTTGATCATCTGCTGTCGCCATCTTGAAGTTCTTATAGTTCTGAAGAAGGGGTCCCCTGTTTTCATTTTGCACTGGGTCCCTCAAATTATGTAGCTGGTTGCACCCGTTGGGGTGTGTTCCTTCTTTCATTGTAGTCACCTGTGACTCTTCAGGTTCCTAACATTCCTTCACTGACCAGAATTTGTGTTATCTGGAGGTAGGTTACCTCAAGCCTGATCTTACCTGACCATATGGCTTCTAAAGGCTTCTTTGAGTGTTTGGGAGGAAGTTGGTCCTCATGAGACACAAACAGAT
>NW_011439277.1:0-1029 GCF_000754665.1 Bison bison bison
ACCCCTTGATTCTCTCTTCCACTTTAAATATTATATTTGTCCTTTGTGACTCATGTATTGTTCTTTATAAAGAGATGAATACAGTTGAAACGCAAGGAGTAACGTTTCAAAGAAATGAGACATGTGGAACTGGGCTGCCTGCAGGGGTGGGTGTATCGCCCGTACAGGCGAGGAGCTGTGCTCAGAAGAGTCCTGTGGTTGCTTTGATCATCTGCTGTCGCCATCTTGAAGTTCTTATAGTTCTGAAGAAGGGGTCCCCTGTTTTCATTTTGCACTGGGTCCCTCAAATTATGTAGCTGGTTGCACCCGTTGGGGTGTGTTCCTTCTTTCATTGTAGTCACCTGTGACTCTTCAGGTTCCTAACATTCCTTCACTGACCAGAATTTGTGTTATCTGGAGGTAGGTTACCTCAAGCCTGATCTTACCTGACCATATGGCTTCTAAAGGCTTCTTTGAGTGTTTGGGAGGAAGTTGGTCCTCATGAGACACAAACAGATGGAATATGAGCTTTGGCTTTGACTCACACTTGTGGCTTCAAATCCTGGCTCTGCCACGGGCTGGTTACTTAAGCTTTCCAGGTTCAGCTTCCTCATTTACAAAAAGAAGATGATGGTAATGTGCCTACATCCTTGGCTTGAGGTGAAGATTGAGGCAGAACGAACTTCCTAGATGCCTGACTCAGGCGGGAGCACTCACTGCTAGGTACTAGAGTGATCACTGGACACCGCATTTCTGGTTACACCTGACACTTAGTGAGCTTCATACTCTTTGTGGTTGTTGCTCCATTGAAGTTGGAGGATTCTCACTGTACTTTGATGCTGTGACATGCCGGCAGTCAAGGTTCTGTGTGGCCTGGTACTAGAGTTCAAGGGAAGACTTGACTCAGCTCTGCTTACTCCCTTATCCTACCTGAAGCCCAGGCCACTCCCTCTCCTCTATACTTCCTGCTTTATTCAAGTGATTGATTGACATGGAAAGGATTTGTACAACTGGACTTTCCCAGTGGCTACTCAGTTTGCCATTAAAGGA
>NW_011439278.1:0-1020 GCF_000754665.1 Bison bison bison
TTCAGTAATGGCATGTTTGTTATTATAAATAACTTTAGATATGTATTTTTTTCATTTGGGATTTTATAAAATATTAGCAAGTGAGGGAAAATAAAATATACAACCCATCTCTATGTGTATAATAATGAATGCTTAATGTTAAAAACCTATTTGCTAAAATGCACTTAAATGAATGCAGTATGGCCTGCGTTATATTTATCTAATCTTTTATTGCAATGTTAATCATGAATTTAAATCCTAATTTTAGGCATGGTATCCTGAGTACTATGTGAAAAGAAAGTAATGATGGAATTTTTATTTTAGTGTTAAAAACAGTTTTCAAGGGACCTAATTAAAATCTTTATCTGCACCTTGAAGATGGGAAAGCTGTGTGAATGCAGGCACTGAATTCATATGCCTTTTGAGATTTTCTTTTCAATTGTATAATTTCACATTTCTAGTTTTTAAAAACCCTTTCTCCTATAAAAAAGGTAGTATTTCTTGTTATCTTTAAATACTGCTTCAACTTAAAATGACAGTTAAATAGTTTCTAAAGTATTTTCAAATACTTTGAGGGAAAAGCACACTTTTCCAAGTGTTGAACAATAATTTAGGAGTGCCAATAATTTTAGGAGTTGCCTAGATGCTCTACAACATATCATATTAAGGTAGTGTCTGAATGATTAGCATGATCAAAATTCACAAGAGGAGAAAAGTGTTGCTTATTTAACTTTCCAAGCCCAGCATCCCAGTTTTGTCAGTATATCTTGAGTGAGGTAGCACTGTTTGGTCTTCAGGGAGAAATAAATGCTTATTGGTTATGTATGTGTTTATTTGTATCATTAGTAGTCTAGTGTCAATGAACTACACCTTTATAATGACCAGGAAGAAAACAATCTTCCTTCAACCATATCTTAAAAAGTTTTATGGGACCATGCATTCTATTTTCCGCCCAGACATTATGTGTGTGTGTGTGTGTGTGTGTGTGTGTGTGTGTGTGCGCTTGTGTGTATAGATAAAGAATGCAGTGGAGCAGGGAGG
>NW_011439279.1:0-2047 GCF_000754665.1 Bison bison bison
AACTGAAATTTAAAATCCCTTTGCCTGAAGGAAACCAGAAACTTTCTCTTCATCCCCCTGAGTGTCTGACTGGCTTTAAGCTATATAAACATAAGTTCTATACAATTGAAGTTAGAATCCAATGACTGGCTTATCAAGTTCAACCTGATGAAGGGCCATCAGGAGCTAGGCATGCCTTACTGGCTTCCTGTACTCAGACAAAGTTCAAACTTTTGCATTCTGGAAGCATGGGGCAGAGGACAAAGGAAGTGATTGACTGCCTAAGATTATTATTCCATTTCATAACTTACTGTTGGGGATATGGAAGACCGGATAGTAACAATGCAAACTGCAAAGAATTTAGAATTGGACCAAATTCTGATTTACTCTGGTGCCTTATATTGGCATTCTCTTTTAAAACATCTGCCTGAATTCTCTAGGACTTGAGTATAGAATTGTTATACAAGATTTTGTGTGGCCAACAAGGAAGAAACAATAAGCCTCCTAAGCTTCTATTTTTTTAAAAATAGTTTTTACATATTTAAATTTTCATGCAATAATTTCACTAATAAAATATTTTTCAAAACTTAAAAATGAAGAGTACTATAAAAATACTATATACAATCCTGTTTACAACCATTGTTAAGTTTTAGCATATATACTTGGCCATTTTTAACCTATACAATTTTATATAATTGTGATTTTCTTGTATAAACAGGTTTGTTTCTTATTTTCATATAACATTTGACTAAGCATTTTTCTATGTTATTCAAAATGGTTTGCAAACATAATTTTAATGTTTACATAATAGTGTATTATATTGCTTTTTTGTAATTTACTTAACTATATTCATTTCTCTATTTCTAGAGATTTAGATTGTCTTATAGTTCTTCACTATTTAAAAATGTTGCCATGAATATCTAGATACATAAAGCTTTGCTTTTGTCTGCATTTTAGATGATTTTCTTAGGGTAGACTTCTAGAGGAGAAATTATAAGTTTTAGCACACTTGAGTTGTATTCAGAAAAAGGTGTATTTCTGACACTCTTATGCTGAAAAAGAAGCCTCTGAAATTTAAAGAGAAAAGTTAACACAGTTACAGGGTGCATATATATGTATGTAATATATGAATATTGCATATATGTGTTTACTTGCCTTAGGATAATTAGTGTGCCTAAATTATTGTAAAATTATTGGAATAAGACTGGGTAGTAAGATCCTGGGAAGCAATAGAAGAATATACATGTCCCTTGCTCACTGAGCGTATTCAGGCCCATCTGCATTGATAAGATGAAAATAGCAACCACAATAAGTAGCTACTCATACTTAGCACTATGTGTCAGGTACTGATTGAAGTGCTTTACATATGTTTAACTCAGCCTTATAAAAATTTGGTTAGGTAAAGAGTGTTCTCATCCCCATTTTACAGCTCAAGGCCAGAGAATTTAAATGACTTTCCCAAGTCATGCACTTAGCAGATGGTAGAGCTGGGATTTGGATCCAAATGCTTGGATACTAGAGCCTGTGCACTTCATCCTAGTCTAGACAGCCACTAAGGATGACCTGACTGAGGCTGGAAGTTGTTATAGAGGTTCCAACCAGTCTTAAGATTTATAATGTTCTTAATGCAAGATCTTGGTGCAAGATTCATGTGGAAGAGGGAGACTACAGGGAGTTCCAACTGGATTTTACCTACAGCTCCTCCAATTCAGGGTGTGATCTGGGATGGAATCATCAAGGGTGGGAACACTGGAGGGCCTAGTCTCTTCCTTTCTGTAAAGGTTTGAAATAGGTCTCAACTCCACAATTTTCTTAATAACCCTTGAGGGACTTGCTGAGCAGAAACTTGTATGTTCTGTTCTGTCTTTCCTATTATCTGTACCTGCTTGCCTATATGTTCTTGAGAATCACTGTACGCAGAGGTTGAGAGCACAGACTAGTGCATACTGCCAAGGTCCACGTCTCAGCTCTTTCTAGCTGTGAGCTTCGGGCAGTAACTTCTCTGGGCCCCACTTCTGGGCCCCACTTCATCATTTCTGAAGTAGGAGTGACGACGGTACTTACCTCA
>NW_011439280.1:0-998 GCF_000754665.1 Bison bison bison
TGATCTCCCCCTTCTAGCCATTCCGCCTCTGCACAGGGTAGCTTGCATAGTTCATGTTTGTAATTAGCTGCTAATATTTGGAGATTTCCCAGAGAAATCCAGCATCTCAACATCTCTCAAAATGAAATGATGTACCAACATAGGAGCTGCTTTCTCTTTTGGCCACAGTTTATTGTGGCTGGGAAGCAGCTGTCCAAAGTGTTGACATGTGTTCTCCAGTTTGCCTCCCGTCTTCACCTCTCTCCTCCTGTCCCTGACCTTGAAATCAATTTCCAGTTGCCATTTATAATTTCACTTGAATTTTTCATGGTGGAGAAATATTTACTACTTCCCTTATCTCTATAGAAAAATAGAAGTATGAATGGTAGACTAAAAAGTTTATGTGTTTTTTATACTTGGTCTACTTGATTCATATATGTTTCTTGCCTTTTGTGTATTTGTTAGCCACTCTGATTCTGAAAGATTGTGTTTAAAGGATGCACAGTGTTCCAGTATATAAATGTATTATGTAACCAATCTCCTACTGTAGAACATATAAGTGATTTCTGTCTTTTTCATATTATAAGGAACAATATGTAGGTGAATCTTTGTGGAAAATGTTATTTTATTAGGATTAAGTTTTAAAAGTGGAATTTCTGCATCAAAATATATGTTCATTATTAAGACTTTGATACATATTGTCGAATTGCTTGGTAGCAGTATAAATTGTTCTAATCTTTCTTGAGAGCAGTGTATGGGAGTATTCATTTCACTGCATCCATGCCAACACTAATTAAAAGTTTTGCTAATATAGTTAGTAAAAACTGCAAACAAAAAATGGGAATGCTGATCAAGAAATTTTTTTCTTTTCAAAAAAGTAAAGTAGGAATTTTACTTTAAAGGATATAATTTGGAAATATTTATTAGGGCTTTCCAGGTGGCTCAGTAGTAAAGACGGAGAAGGCAATGGCACCCCACTCCAGTACTTTTGCCTGGAAAATCCCATGGACGGAGGAGCC
>NW_011439281.1:0-992 GCF_000754665.1 Bison bison bison
ACTCCTAAAATAATAACCTTCACTCCCTCTACTGCAAAAATGGAAATATTTATTGTTGTCGTTACCACCACAATTATTGTTATTGCTATTTTTGGGATCCCCCGCCAGACCCATTCATCCCTAAGGGGATTTAGTGGTTTGTGTCCCACGTCTGTACAGTCCACCTGGCGAAGCCAAGAGCACTTTCACCTTTGCTTCTGCTCAAACTGAACTTGCAGCTTTCCATCACAACGAAGAAGCCACCTGCCCGGTGGTCCGATCCTGCTCAGCTGTGAAGTCAGTCACTTGGTTTCCTGAGTGATGAGCCTCAGACTCATCATTTACTCATCCATCTCTCTCTACCCATTTTTCTCAGCTACAGTCAATACCCTTGACTATAACACCTGCTCAAATTCTTCTAAATCCCTTTTCTCTCCTCCCTGCCAGCTGCAACTGTCTTATTTTAAGACCTGAATAAAGAAAAAGTCTTAAGAGACTTTTCACTATCAACATTAAGGAGGATGTATGAGATAAATGATCCTTGGCCCAAATAGCACTGTTTTTAAATTTTTTTTTTTAGATTGAGAGTCAACCCACAGTATGAGAGACTTTGGAATACTAAAATAACAAGAAACTCTCCTAATATTAGATAAACTTTGAATATCCTTTAATTACTTTTTTTCTTATAGTCAATCCCTCCCCCATACCTCCCTTTTCTTTGATTTTTTATTTCTTTCATTCTTCTTTATTTATCCTGGGCACCACTTGGCACACTCTAAAAGGCAACCATTATGTCTTACTCAACAAGGTCTGCTCAAACAACTAAAATGCTGTATCAACCATAATAGTATTTGCTTTAAATGGTAACTAAAGATTCTGAAAATATTATTCACTCAGTTGCATCTGACTCTTTGTGACCCTATGGACTGCAGCCCACCAGGCTTCTCTGTCCATGGAATTCTCCAGGCCAGAATACTGGAGTGGGTAGCCATTTCCTTCTCCAGGGGATCTTC
>NW_011439282.1:0-962 GCF_000754665.1 Bison bison bison
GATGAGTCTTTGTCTACCATACAATGAAATGGAGATTGATTATAAAGACTTTTGTCCCTCATAGAGATTCTCAGATTCTCTCTTGTCAAAGTTCTTAAAAGTATTATTGAACTCAAAGATGAGTTACATGTTAGTGTGCTAATTAGTAAGTATATATTTGAAAAAGGCACACTTAAACAGTCTCTGATAATATTTTCACAATGAGTGTGAAAGAAGTGCATATTTTTAAAAACTTATGCTGTGGAAAAGCATTTTAAAATACAATGTTTGGAAAACTTTACATTGAAAGGCAATTTCATTGCCAAAAACAATGCATGTCACATTAAAAACAAACAGAAACAACCCAAAACACTCATGTCTGAGCACTTGAAAATTTGGAAATAGCCTTTTTTCAAACCTATTTTAACCCTCCAAATAGTGTTTTTAAGTTGAATTTTTAACTAATCTTTACATTTTAATAAAAATAACACTTTATTGCTAGTTTGCAGGAATAGCTGAATGACATTAAAGAAGACTGAAACTTATGAGCTACACTTAAGCCAAAAAATTACCCTTACATAATTGGTGGATGAGATTGAAAAATGAATATCATGATTTAGTAAGCACAGTCAGTGACCTGTGAGGTTTCCTTTTTATCAATGACAATGATTAAGAACACATGTTAGGAATTAAAAAACAAAACAAAACTGAACTTGAAACTAGACCTGTGAATCACTGTAACACAAACTGCATATTCACTTTGCCCTCACTAGAATATATACTAAAAAACACCATGATGACGTGTGCCAAGTCACTTCAGTTGTGTCTCACTCTGCCCCCTCGAGGACTGTAGCCTGCCAGGTTCTTCTGTCCATGAGATTCTCCAGGCAAGAACACTGAAATTGGTTGCCATTCTCTCCTCCAGGGTATCTTCCGGACTGAGGGATCAAACCTGCATCTCTTATGTCTCCTACATTGGCAGG
>NW_011439283.1:0-2047 GCF_000754665.1 Bison bison bison
ACTCTTCTAGACTTTAAAAAGATTGTTTTTTTTTTTTTTTTATAATGAGTATGTATTGCTTTTATAATACAATGAGAACGAGAAAGGAAAGTAGAAGGAAAAAAGGCCTAAGAAGTTTCACAAGCCAAAGACACCAAAACAATTTCAGTGTTGAATTCAGGAGTGTTGAGGACAGGAGGAACAACACAGTGGGGCCTGAGATGACCTTGCATGATGGAACTTACCCCTAGCCACTGTTCGCAGAGATATGCTTTAACCACCCAGGGGTGGACACAGAGGTAGGAACTGGCAGGAAATCCTATTTGCCAGGCTGACTCATGACCGTAAGTCTAAAGTAAGATCCAGGCCAAAGTTCAACTTCACGGACAGGGACTGGAGCCTCTTATAACCCTGGCCAACGTATATTGAGTGTTTACCATGTTTCAAAGTAATGTACAAATTGCTTTACTTAGTGCTACATAATTTATCTTCACAACTCTGAGGTAGCACTCTTCTTATCCCAGTGTTACTGAGGTTGAGGGCTCTGAGGCTCAGAGGGTCCAAATCACTCTCCCAAATACATACAGTTAATTGGTTAGGCTGGGGTTAACCTAGGTCTGTCTGTGGCAGAAGGCAACTCTCTTATTACTTCCTGAGTACTATTAAATGTTGAGCTCTTAGGGTCTTAAGAGCCCTCAGGTAGAAGAACAGGACATCCTTACTGTGCCATCAAGGAGCACCCAGGCTAGTTGGAGAAAACCACACCAACCTAGGTAGACTGTATAGTGACTTATATAAGGCAGTCATCTGGATTTAATTGGGCTGCGAAGTTGATAAGCTGTATTTGGATTTTCAATTTGGAGAGATCAACAAGGCCTGAAGTTGTCAATGAAGGCATCTTGGAGGAGGAAAGATGTAAACCAGGCCTGGAAGGATGGATGGAATCAAGAGAGGGGTGGGGAGGACATTCCAGAGAAGAGAATGTGCAAACTGTGCAGAAGTCTGCTCTGTTGTTTCTGAAACAGTAAAGCATCTTGCCTAATCAGCATGAAAGTTGTGTACGTGTGATAAGTGAGCTGATGTGTAGAGAGGGAAAAGAGAGCACTAGAAGTCATTCTGAAGGTTGAAACTGGAAGAAGAGTCGAAACTTAAATGTGGAAAGAAATAAAGAGCCTCCAAAGGCGTTTTGAGCGGTGAGGAGACACTATGAAAAGTGATGATTCAGAGAGGTTAATCTGATAGAGCTGTCAAAGTGACAGTGAAAGAGAGAGCCATGTGAAAACCTAGGTGTGGGGTGATGGGGACCTTGAGGTGGGTACCAGCAAAAGGAGTGAAAAAGGAGGGCCAGTGTGAAAGCTGCTTATGAAGGAAGAGGAAGCTACAGGACTTGATGATTGAGAAGAAACAGACTATGAAGGAGCAGGTCTGAGCCAAATAATTCCAGGGCTTCAAATCAAGGTGTCCAAAGAAGGGAACACACATATCTGGAAAAAGGAATTGGGAAAGGGTTTTGGTTTGCTATGAAGTGGGAGAAGATGATGATGGGTTGTGTCTTCGTTCCAAACCTCTTTTTTTCCTCCCAAGTTTGTAAGACAGCTTAGGGACTTTTTCTTACTTAAGTTTTCTTAGTTGTATAATACATAGGACTTCCTTTGGACTGGTTCATTCAGTCAACAGCTGTTTATTAAGCTGTTTTATGGTCTGGTTGTTGGGAACACAGCAGTGAGCAGGCGGACCTGGTGTCTGTCCTCATGGAAGACAGATATTGAATAACAACTCATAAGGGTTCTTTCTTTGCTCCTAATATCAAGATGGCATTTCTTCGCCAAGACCAATTCTGTTCTATACCTGACAAATGTGAAGCATTAAGGGCATTTGTCAAATACTTTATTATAGACTGTATCTTGTAATAAAAAGCACCACAACCATTCATTTATTCCTTTGCTCTACAAATATTTATTGAGTGGCACTGTGGCTCTGTATTTTTAGCCCTTACGTTCACAAACTAGGGGAGGACATAGACAAGTAAGTAGGTAATGATAATATGGTGTAATAAGTGTAGTAAGGG
>NW_011439284.1:0-959 GCF_000754665.1 Bison bison bison
GTATTACAAATACATGTTGGGTAGACGGGTACATGGCTGGGTTAAGGGTCCCTCCAGCTATTGATCTCAGCATGAAAGAGTAAGTGGTGCCACTGAAAATTAGATTTTTATGTGATGGAAATGTGCTGAGTCATCAATTATAGTTCTACCCCATGTGTTTCAGGGACATTTATAAAGCTATGGGGCTAAATCAAATCAGATTTGGAGAATCTAAAGAAAATATTAGCAGCAAGTGCACGTGGGTCATCAAAACAATGACTTGAAAGAACAAGGTTTAGGGCCTCCCTGTAAGAATGCTGCACCAGATGTTTAAAACCACTTTTGAGCATGCCTGCATTAACTGAACTCCCAGAAACTAAATGCAACTGGAACAATTTTACTAACGTAATATATAAGAAGGGCACAAGAAGGCTTAGGTATTGCAATGTCTATGAATAGGTTTAAAACATCAAAAATATCAGGCAAATAGTAAACATCCCTTACATGTACATCTCCTCCTATCAAACATGGGAGGGTAAAAAGATAATTCAGTGATTTGGAAACAAGTAGATTTTTAAACATTCTTCATATAACCTTATATTAAGCAGGAAACTAGCAGATGAATGCTGATATGGAAATCTATAAATGTGTGAAATTCTTAAGTGAATGATGATAAATGTTAGGGTGTAGAAAAAACACAGCAACACTTAATATGGGGATGGGGATGTTAATGATATAAATTTAATTGCACCTTCAAATTTTAACTGGAAAAATCTCATGAAGAAGACTGACTCTGTTGTGAATAGCCTGTTATTGTTTCTGATTTGTTGGAGAAAACGGGATGGCAGTAGCATGCAGGCTGATGGAAGTGATGTAACACATTGGTAAAGCCTGGCCACCCTGTGTGGTTGGTAAGCACATTGTGAGGGGATATGTTTCTTTTCTGGGTCATCTCACCTGATCAAGTAATGTAAGAGACC
>NW_011439285.1:0-2047 GCF_000754665.1 Bison bison bison
CAAGGAGACAACAGTTATCTACAAATGCACGAAATACATGCTGGGCCCGGCATACCAGTCAGTCTCCTCAACTTTCTGTGAATGTGAGAGAACATTCCTGCCTTGGGGCCTTTGCACACCTGTTCCTCTTCCTCCCAGTCACCCACACAACTTATCCTCTTTCTTCCTTCAAGTCTTTGTTCAAATGTCACCTTCTTAGGGAGGCTTATTCTGACCACAGTATTTAAAATGCAGACCCTCCCACAGCCCTCCTGGTCTATTTTTTCCTCATAAAATGTATCACCGTCTAACTACCTCATAATTACTTTTAGTTATGTTTATTTTTTGCCTCTCTCCACAAGACCAGGGACTGCTGTGTTTTGGTCAGTAAATGCTTGTATAGGTATAGAATAAATGTTTGTTGAATAAACCATGAAGTATGTCCTATAGCCATATTATAGAGGAGAGAACTGGGGGACCCAGAAGGGTTAAGTGACTTTCCCAGGGTAAATTAGTTAATGGCAGAGTTAGGACTTGAATCCAGGTCCTACTGTCCCAAAGCAACTTAACTGCTATGGTTAGTTAATCCCAACTTGGTACTGATCCCAAGTTAAGCCCATCTTAAGATACACTGATAATTGCAAGCTACCACTGAGCAAAAGCCCATTTCAAGATCCTGTTCACTTGGTCTGGTGTTTCAGCAATTCAAAGTTAGTGCCATTGTGCTTAGTAATAGTCAGAACTATTGAATTCCCACAAGTGGTAACAGAAAGTGAAACTTTCATGGGAAATCCTGGGTTAACTATTTGTTTCATGTACTTTGAATAACAGTTCCCCAAATGCTCATGTGATAGCAATATTTGGAATATCCTAGAAGTGAGATCTTAGCAGATGGTTTTTAAAGCATAGATAAGGTTATTACATAGTAGTTATCTTCATCTATGTACTTAACTGCCTAGACTCGGGGGACATGATAGAGAAACTTAGGAGAACTTAGGGGAAGTTTTTCCCATTCAGGCTATGTCCCCTATGGTCAAGGAAGCTCTATGAGATTTTAAAAGCAAATCTTGATAAGGTTAACTATATCACCCCACAATTCCATTCCTGTGTGTATACACAAAAGAGTAGAAAACAGGTGCTCAACAAAAATATGTATGGGAAATGTTCACAGTATTATCCATAATATCTAAAAGATAAAAACATCTCAAATGTGGATCAACTGATGAGCACATAGATTGTGGTCTACCCATACAATGGAATATTAGCCATAAAAATGAATGAAGTACTGATACAGGCTACAACATGGACGAACCTTGAAAACATCATGTTACATGAAAGAAACCAGACACAGAAAGCCACATGTGGTATGATTCCATTTGTATGAAATGTCTAGAATAGGCAAATCCACAGAGACAGGAAGCAGGTTAGTGGTTTCAGAGGGGTTGGGCAGAGGGGAGTGAGAGTGACTGCTAATGTGTATGAGGTTTCCTTTTTCAAAAAAATTATTTATTTGGCTGCATCAATTCTCAGTTGCAGCACATAGGATCTTCATTCCGTCATATCGGATCTTTCATTGCAGCATGGGCTCTCTAGTTGCAGCAGGAAAGCTTAGTTACCCCACGGGTATCTTAGTTTCCTGACAAGGGATCGAACCAGCATCCCCTGCATTTAAAGGCAGATTCTTAACCACTGGACCACCAGGGAAGTCCCTGAGGTTTCTTTTTGGAGTAATGAGAACGTTCTGGAACCACACAGTGCTGGCGGTTGTGTAACACTGTGAATGTACCCAATGCCACTGAATTGTATACTTGAAAATGGTTAAAATAGTACATTTTATGTTACATATCTTTTGCCATTGATTTTTAAAGTAAGTCTTTAAATTCTGGCCTTGGTAGCAGGACATTTTGGGTTAGTTCTGATTTGGCAGGCAGGTAGCTAAGGTTGAAGTCTCTTTGGGACAACTATAAACTAAGAGGAGCTATGACCCGTCAGATTAGGCTATGTAACAGACTTACATCTGTGACTTGATTGGATGGTAAGTGCTGTGGAATTGAGGCTGATTTTCTGC
>NW_011439286.1:0-949 GCF_000754665.1 Bison bison bison
AGTTTTAATTTTCATTTCCATAATGAGCTAATAATGTGGAACATCTTTTCACATGTTAATGGTCATCTGTATATCAACTTAGTGACAATTATGTTCATTTATTTTGTTCATCTTTATATTGTATATTTTATGTTGAATTTGGGGATTTTTATATATTCTAGATACTAGTGCTCTATTGGATAAATGGTTTGCAAATATATTTTCCCAGTCTGTGCCTTTTGTTTTCATTCTCTTCACATGGGTATTTACAGAGAATTTACATTGTATTATAAGATCCAATTTTTAATCAATGTTTTTCTTTATGGATTATGCTTTTTATAAGATGTAAGAAACTGTTGCCAAACACAGATCAAAAAGATTTTATATTTTTTAATGTTATATATTTGTATGTACTATTGTTTAATCTTTGTTCAATTCAGAGGTTTTTCTTGAAGTATACTTGACTTAAAATGGTATATAAGTTTCTAGTGTACAACATAGTGATTTGATATTTTTTAAACATTACAAAATGATTACCATGATCAATCTATTCTAAAAACATACAAAGTTAATACTCTATTATTGGTTGATTTCCCTATGCAGTACACTACATCCCTGTGACTTATTTATTCCATAGCTGGAAGTTTGTACCTCTTAATAGCCCTCACATAATCATACCCCACCCACTCCCCTCTGACAACCACCACTTTGTTCTTTTTATCTATGATTCTGTTTCTGCTTTGTTATGTTTTTTTTTCTTTTTTTAGATTTCACATATGAGACCATATTGTATTCACTTTCTGTGTCTGACTTATTTCACTTTAACTTAATACCCTCTAGGCCCATCCATATTGTCACAAATGGCAATATTTTATTCTTTTTGTGGCTGAGTAATATCAATTCAAAAATGACAGAATGATCTCTGTTCATTTCCAAGGCAAACCATTCAATATCACAGTAACCCAAGTCT
>NW_011439287.1:0-942 GCF_000754665.1 Bison bison bison
TTATCCAGCCAAAGCTGATGGCAGGAGACTGTCTGGAATAGCAACTGATAACCAAAACACTCACATAGGTTTGAAATATCTACGTGACATCATGACGGGAGTGTGCATGCATGTGTATCTCTGTCCCGTTAAGTCACTGCTTCAATGCCTCGTTGTCAGCCTAAGTGACCTATATCCACTAAATCACAAAAAGAATAACAACATATTGACAAGATATGTTGTTAAACAGTCAGACGTGACTGAGCGACTAAGCATACACACGCATAGTCTAAGGCATACCATCAGAAACAGGAAGCAACCCAACCATGTTTCCTCATCTGACAATCTCTCCCATGGAGTTCAGGCTAGATTCATGGAGCTCTTACTAGCAGTGTGACCTGGGCAAGTAACTTGAAACCTCTGTACTTCATTTTCCTCATCTCTAAAATGAGAATCATATGAGTCCCTATGGCTGTTATGAGAACTAAGTTAATAAAGTGCCAGAGTAGCAGTCTACAATGGAGACTCCACTGTGTTAGCTACTACTATCATCACTCTAAGTCATTATTGGAAGCATGGTGAGCACTACAGAAGTCTTAGTTATCGCTGTCATTACCTAGCTAAGATTTACCATAATGAAGTCAAAATAAGTTCAGCAGTAATTCCCTAACAGAATGAAATGTGAAATAGTTTGATGCCAATCATGCTTATTCACAAATGCAAACACATAAAGAGAGATTTTCCTGTGACTGACCGTCACCAGGACTTTGTGAATTACTTTCAGCTTTTAAAGTTACACATCTTCCCCCAGGGTTACTGGCAGGAGATTAAGGAAGGACTGCACTCCATGGAAAAGACTGTCAAACAAGAAATCATGGTTGGGTTGCTTCCTGTTTCTGATGGTATGCCTTAGACTGTGTGTGTGTGTGTGTGTGTGTGTGTGTGTGCATTCAGTCATGTTGG
>NW_011439288.1:0-936 GCF_000754665.1 Bison bison bison
AGCTCTGAGTGACTGGGGAGAACTGCCCAGAAAAGGAGTCCCCTGAAGTAAAGTCAAGGCACACCCTGTCACTTAATAAAGTTTTGTTTTCTTTCCCTTCCTCACCAGGCTGTTAGCTCCAGACTGCGAAATCCTACAAGAAGTGGGAAAACTCTACCCCCTGGAGATAGTATTTGGAATGAATGGAAGAATATGGGTTAAGGCAAAAACCATTCAGCAGACTCTGATTTTGGCAAACATTTTAGAAGCTTGTGAACACATGACAGCAGATCAAAGAAAACAAATCTTCTCCAGATTGGCAGAGAGCTGAAGACCTATGTGGGCTTTTTTATGGGTCAGCTGAACCAAGAGACTGGGTTTCCTGGGGAAAAGGTTTCTCAGGTGAATTCCACATTAAATCTTCAGGAGACAAGATGTGAATGTACATATTGTCTATTATAGTGCTAAATAAAATATTTTTATAAAAAAGTTACTGGTTGCCACCCAGATTCTTATGGGTGAGAAAAATCATGAAGCCATGATGTAGTTTTTTGTTTTTTACAATAAAGTTTACTAACAGTTACTGTTACGGTTTATTTGATGTTAACTATTACTTTGCTAGAGTGTAGCTTCTGTAAGTGGAAGTGAGCATTAAGATAAAACTATTTTCTGATAGTAAAATATGTTCACCAAAGAAAATGCAGAATACATAAAAAAATATAAAGCAAACAAAAACCACCTGTAATCCCACTATTTAGTGGGTGAGTATGTAGCAGCTAACAATTATTGGTTCCAAGTATTTTGCATGGATTAATTCACTTAGTAACTGCAAAGACATTTAACTTTCTAGTTGAAGAAACTGAGGCATGGATTAACTTGGCCTACATTCTCAACTACTGTATGTGAATGTATGGTTTTCAAATTGGAACTACAGGATTATACTCTATATACCACTCC
>NW_011439289.1:0-923 GCF_000754665.1 Bison bison bison
GCATATAAAAAAAAGAGTTTCATTTATTAGTCCAAAATGTTACTACAATTTGGGACCTTAAAAAAACATTCTCTTTTTCTTGGGCATGTTCTTCAGTGAGTTGGGAAGGGTAGGCTAGAGAGTGGAACTTGTGCTTGGAGGCCATAAAGTTGAGACGTCCTGTCTTTCACCTCACAACAGGCGAGGTTGGGCCGAAGATGGTTGAGTAAGTACATTTCTCTGCCAAAGTTAAGATGATGAACCATGGGTGAACCTCAGCAAAATTCTATTCATCCGCTGAAAAGCTGTTAGCATTTGGTTACTGAGGATCATCCAAACCATCTTCCTCACAGGTTGGACCCATTCTCTTTGGGGGGCAATTGCAGTGCCCATTAAGAGGGTCACAGTGAGCTGTGTGGGTGCACCGGCACTTCAGAGAGCAGTTGGGTCCGTATTGGCCTGACCTGCATTCTGTGAGGGGGAAAATAAAAACAAAACCAATTCAAATATGCATTTCAGTCAGTCTTTTTACTACTATTTCTTGGAATTCAATAAGATAATGATAGGCTTGTAAAGAATTCTGGTTAACCATTGGTATCTTTTTCCCATGCTTAGAATGTTATATAAGAAAGTAAGGACTTTAATGGGAAACAGGAGGAGGCTGAAGAGTGTTAAGAAAGTCAGTGACAAAATCAAACAGATGAGAAGACAGGACAGCAACTGATATTTTCAAAATGCCTTCTCAAAATTAGATTATTTGATACAGCTTATAGTAGCGCTTTGTGAGGGACACGAGGAAAATGGATTAGTTGTCTTGAGGTCAGAAAAAGGCAACACTTATCCAGAAAACACAATATATGAAATTTGCCTTTAGGTTGAAAACACAATTACTTGTGCTTATGTTGCTGAAAATGAAATGACGTTAAATTCAATTTTTTCATCTC
>NW_011439290.1:0-915 GCF_000754665.1 Bison bison bison
AAGAGACTGGGTTTCCTGGGGAAAAGGTTTCTCAGGTGAATTCCACATTAAATCTTCAGGAGACAAGATGTGAATGTACATATTGTCTATTATAGTGCTAAATAAAATATTTTTATAAAAAAGTTACTGGTTGCCACCCAGATTCTTATGGGTGAGAAAAATCATGAAGCCATGATGTAGTTTTTTGTTTTTTACAATAAAGTTTACTAACAGTTACTGTTACGGTTTATTTGATGTTAACTATTACTTTGCTAGAGTGTAGCTTCTGTAAGTGGAAGTGAGCATTAAGATAAAACTATTTTCTGATAGTAAAATATGTTCACCAAAGAAAATGCAGAATACATAAAAAAATATAAAGCAAACAAAAACCACCTGTAATCCCACTATTTAGTGGGTGAGTATGTAGCAGCTAACAATTATTGGTTCCAAGTATTTTGCATGGATTAATTCACTTAGTAACTGCAAAGACATTTAACTTTCTAGTTGAAGAAACTGAGGCATGGATTAACTTGGCCTACATTCTCAACTACTGTATGTGAATGTATGGTTTTCAAATTGGAACTACAGGATTATACTCTATATACCACTCCATTGTATACTTTGTCCACATTAAACAACATGTAATATATTTTGTGACTGCTATTAAAAATTCAATAGTTGTATAATATTTCATTTTCATGTTATAGGATATTTTAGATATGTGTAGTTTTTTATTGTTCTATAGATAACACTATAATGAAGGTCTCTGATTCCAAGTCTAGCCAGATCTTACTTTGTTAAAATCATTTCTGGGAAGCCAAACAAAAAACTACTTGTGGGTTTTGAAAAAAAAACGAGGTTTGTGAGGGAGTCAGAGAGGAAATTTGCATTTTAAGCAAAGCCTTTAAAGGTGAAAATGAAGCCTGACAGATGATC
>NW_011439291.1:0-914 GCF_000754665.1 Bison bison bison
TAGTCTGTTGAGTGGTTGATGTTCATTCATGTTCAGTCTGCAGGCCTACTTCACTTTTCAAATGTGGTAGGGAATAAATATACCCCTACCATAACGACTAGGATAAAGCAGTAAACCTTTGCTTATTCTGATGTGTACTGGAGCTCAGCATCCTCGGAGATTATTTGAGCACTGATTTTTTTGTTGTTATTTTGACAGTGCAGCAAGGCTTGAAGGATCTTAATTCCAAGACCAGGGATTGAACCTGGGCCCTGGGCAGTGAAAACATGGTGTCCTAACCTTTGGGTTGCTAGGATATTCTCTGAGCATTGATTTTAAAGTATCAACTTTTAAAGCAACCACAGAGATTAAAAAGAAGTGGAGTATATGCTCAATGAACAATCAGTATTGCTACCAAAGTATGATTTGATGATCATGTATATTATTTTCATATATTTTACATCTTTCAGATAATGCAATTTAATGAGGAGACTGGCCAAAGCTAGTATTCTTGCCTAGAAAATTCCATGAACAGAAGCCTTGTGGGCTACAGCCGATGGGGTGGCAAAGAGTTGAACATGACTGAGTACACACTCCAGTTGAAGCTATTTTCTTTTGCAATTCATGGACAATCAAAGTTTGGAAGAATACTATTCTTTACATGAAATTATTGCAACTATCTTTAGCTGTAATCTAGGCAAATAAACATATTTCATGATATTTAAAATATTTTGTAATGAATAAATGACTTGTTTACTGTCTTATATGCCTGAATAAAACTTGAAATGCTCAAATGTTAAAATAATTAATAAGAACTAACAACATATAGTGGAGAAGGCAATGGCATCCCACTCCAGTATTCTTGCCTGGAAAATCCCATGGATGGAGGAGCCTGGTGGGCTGCAGTCCATGGGGTCGCTAAGAGTTGGACACGA
>NW_011439292.1:0-2047 GCF_000754665.1 Bison bison bison
AAAAAAAAAAAAAAAAAAAATAATAATTAGGCTCCATTTGTTTGAGTTTGTTGATCTTTAAAGAAGAGAATTTGAAAAGAGCAAGATGAAGGTGGGGTAAGGCAATCTAAAGAGAAGAAAGGCAAGAAAAATTTAAAGAATGAGAATAGGATGCTCTGGTTCCATAGATATGAGGAAAAGGGTGCAGGAAACAATGCTGTGAGGATGGGTTAACGAATGTGTATTAAAGGTATAACACACCATGCTAAGAATTTTGGTATTTCTGTTATTAGAACCATACGAATTTGGGGGAGAGGAAGAATGACATGACTAGTTTTTATTTTACTAAAGTCTGACAATGATAAAGACAATGGATTAAAAAAGGAAGAAACAGGTGGAAAAGGGAGTGGTCAGGAGCATACTGTGGTAATAAAGCACAAAAAGATCCAAGTCTGCACTAACTGGGGGCAACAGGAATGGAGCATTAGAAGCAAAAGAATCTGAAGAATGACTGAGAGAGGGACAGGAAGGATTAAGAATGAATATCTTCTAGTTTAGGTAAGTAGAGAGTGACTTCATTAACCAAGGCAGAGAATAACATTTTGGAGAGGAAAGACAAAGATTTTAGATATACTGAACTTGATATTCCTGTAGGATACCTACCATTTTATGGATAACTAGACGGTAGTTCAAAATATGAGTTTGAGTTCAACAGAGAGACTGGGCTGGATACAGATTTGGAAGTCACAAGAATACATTTAAATTCATGATAACAGATGCAATTACCCAGCAAGTGTAAACCAAGGGGAAAATGGAAAAAGAGTGAATAATAGCCTTCTGGGAAACATTAACATCTGAAAGACAAGCAGAGCAAACATGACCAATGAGCAATAAGAGATGGGGAAGAAAGATATAGCAGTGTCATGAAAGCTGAAAAAACTGTAGAAAGAACTTAAGAGCAGAGCAAAATGCCACATGGAGATCAACTAAAATGAAAAACGCAGAAGGAGCCGAATAATTTGTAATTAAAATGTCACTGATGATAGTTGCAGAACAACGTAATGCCACTGAACTGTACATTTAGAAATAATTAAAATGGTAAGTTACATATTCTAGGTATTTTGCTACAACTTTTTTTTAAAGTCACTATTGGACATCAGCAAAGTGGTGGACTAGGAAACTCCAAACTCTTGTTCCCCTATAGGAAAAAAAAAAAACCACCGTACCCAGCAGCTCCGTGAACCAAATTTGAAGGAGTTCAGGAAAACAAAGGTTTAGAGAAAAAAAAAAGCAAATATCCCATGGAGTACAAGCCACATTCAAATGGTAGGAAAATTTGTGACATGTTTACTCACTGTTAACCAACTCTCTCCCGGAGTGGGGGTGGTCTTGGTCTTGAGCAGGTAACAGGTTGGTCCCCACTTCCCCCACCTTGAACTGGAGGGAGCAGAGCAGGACCATATTTGTCAACTGCTGTGTGTGCCTGTATTAACCTATCCAAGGGATGTCTGAAGGATGGAGACGAGGACCTTTCTGTTCTGTGTAACTAAGAATACAGACAGACAAAGCAGTGGGCGCAGAGCTCATAAAAGCTACCAGAAAACTACAAACCCCACAGACACCTGAGGCAAGAGGTTACGGAACAGATGTACAATAGACCACCTAGGCCCAGAAAAGCTACGGTGAGACTCTTGGGGAAGCTTTTCTTTTAAACCATCGACCTTAAATAGAATGCTTCTCAGAATGGAAGGGGCATAAATCAACTTATAATGGGTAGAAAAGCTAGTGGAAAAGGAACAAATGAAATAATGGCCAAAAGAAATGAGAAAAATTAAAGCTTGCATGATTTAAATTTAAAGAGATACTTTTAGGTAGAGGAGATATATTTTTATAGAATAAAAATGATTGAGGTTCCAAAAAAATCTAAGGGAGGACAGAATTAAGATACAAAGTTGAGACATCAACCTTCTAAAAAAGAAAAATATTACTATGTAAACAGTTATCACGTCATAAGCACACAGAGTCATATTCCAATCGAGTACACTTCACAGCCTCAATGTCCTCATCT
>NW_011439293.1:0-874 GCF_000754665.1 Bison bison bison
TATATTCAACAGTTCTGTTTTTATTGTACTTATTACTATCTGCAAACCACTTCCCTTTATTTCCTTTGTTCCTGTTCCTGAATTTGAATGTGAAAACACTGCATCTCTACTGTATCAAACCTTTCCCTGAAAACTAGCTTTTCCTTCTAGGAAGAATGCAGGCAACAAGCTGCAGTGATAACGTATAAGCACTGTGACTTTGTCACCATGGAAATCACAGATCTTTTCATAGCATCTGATAGTTGTTGCAGGCATCTCGAAACGTTGTTTTATTCCATTGCTTTTTTTTGAAATAACAATAGTCATTTGACCCTTCATCAGATCTTATTATTTAAAGCCTTGATGAAGGAGTATAAATATCACTATATCACATTATTTAAATATTTGATAACCATAACCGTGTAATTGTTTTCCTTTCCTTTACAGTTTTACAAATTGAAAACATTATTCTGAGAAGGGATCTGTAGGCTTTGGAAACCATGGCATGCTAAAGGTTAAGAACCCCTGCCCTGGGGCTGTGTTGCTGCTTCAGGTTGTCATCCTGGTTGACTAAAGGGCAATGAAGGTCATCCAAGTCCCCCTGAAGAGTCAGTTTACTTCATTTCATTCTATTCATTGGTCCTATGTCCAGAGCATGTTATGGCCTGCATGCCCAGAGATCCAGTAGGGGCTGAGTAAGACCCGCCCCAGCAAGCCCATATATTCAATAGGAAGTTGAGTGTTCTATAGATGGTGGATCTGTCTTGGTGTTGCTTTATGGACATGGAGTTTGTTAGCTGGCCAAACACAATAAAGGCAGAAATGAATCACTTGTAACTGATGGAGCGGCCCGTGGTGTATCAGCAGTTCCTCCTTCTGCTGTCTCTCCCATCCC
>NW_011439294.1:0-2047 GCF_000754665.1 Bison bison bison
ACTAAGATTCCACATGCCACACAGTGAAAGGCTTAGCAAGTCTAAAGCTGGTTCGGACTCCTTCTGTGTTCTTCACTGAAAGGCAGTTAACCCAATAGCCAATTTCCAAAAGCACCCCCAGAGTCAAGACCACCCTATGATCACAGAAGAACAGGACGTACTAGGATTCCCCTGGCCCAAGTTGCCCAGTTTCTCTTCCAACTCTTCCAACTGAACATCTTCCATAAAGTCTGCACTGTGTTAGCTGTCCTCAGCCTCACACACTACAACTCCCCGTCAGTATTCCCTCTGGAGACTAGAACAGCAGGACTTTATTCCAACTTTTTGCTAGAAAAATATAAAATGAGTATTTCTCTAGTATTTCTCTAGAAAGAAAGGTTCTCACATTCCCCGTATTAGTCATTAACTGCATTTAAACTCCATTGATATGTCAATGTCGAGACCTTTATCTGCTTACAGAAATTTAACCAAAGGGAATATATAAAAAAAATTCTACAAGGAATCACTTCACTGATTATCGTAGTTCAGAAATTCAGGACAGGCCCTTTGTTCAATAAAGCAAAGACTGGTTAAAGAAATCTTTGCATAGAAATGAATACTAAGTGATCCTCAAACATGATTCCATTTAAGAATACATTAAAAAATACAAATGAAAAAAGCAGAGTACAGGGACCTCCCTGGTGGTCCAGTGGCTATGACTCTGCGCTTCCAATGCAGGGGGCCAGAGCTCTATCCCTGGTCAGGGCACTAGATCCCACAGGCCCCAGCTTAAGGTTCCTCATGTCACAACTAAGACCCAGCGCAGCCAAATAAATTTTTAGAAGCAGAGCACAAATAACATGTACAATATGACCCTTAGTTGTGTTTAAAAAAAGTGTGTGCATATACTCAAGTTAAATATGACTGTATATAATCAGCAAAAACAACAGTTGTATTACCACTGGGTAAAGGGAGTTGTGGATACATTTTTTTCCTTTTCACTTGTCTGCAAGGAACACAGATCCTTTTTTCACAAAGATGAGTTAAAAAAATTTACATGCAACATAAAATCTCTCATATTTGTAGTTTATGTTTGGATTTTAACTTTTACTATCTGACATTAAAACGACGACAAAAAAATCTACCTGCCTTTCTATACATACTTCATCTAGCTCAAAAGCTTTCCTTCTGAGAAGCCACTTGTGGGACTCTCCCCAAAAGGCTCTCCCCTAGGGGATGTGACACCAACAACTCCGCACAGGGGTCAGTCACAGGGATCCCCTGCTTGGCATAGGAGACCCTGCTCCGGGGGTCTGTGGGCGCGACTTCCCCAGCCCAGCAACTGCTGCACGGGAATGGGAAGCAGAAAGGACGGCTCTACTCTCCACACCTGGCCGCAGCCCCAACTGTTATGCAGAGACTAAGAGCTCCACAGTCCCCACCAGGGCAACAGGCAATGGGCTTTGTTTTCTATAAACAGACAGACAAGGAAAAAGTTCAGGTTAAAACGCGGTCCTCAGAGGAAGAAAAATAGAAACCAGGCAGCGGGGAATGCTTCATATTCCTAAAAGCTTTTTTTGTAAGTTAACACATGGTGTCTGCTTCTCTCTAGTCACCTATTTATCACTCTCCTCCTCAGAGAAGGGAAAAAGCCCTGGCTGTTTTCCTAGTGCAGAGTTTTGTGGCTGGGGGGAAGGATGAAGGGGGGAGGAAGGAGGGTGCCTTAAGCATGATGCAAACCATTTGGAGCTGAGTGAGAGCACTGCCAACACAAGCTGCACTATTTAAACAAGTGAGGAAATGATCGTATATACAACATGCCAGCGAGCGCACACACACACCAAAGGAAGTCGAGAGGGCTTTTTTTTTTAGGACACGGAGCTGGATGTCAGCGGCTAAAAGGTCGATATTTTCCCTTAACACCCTCCTCAATGACTTAATCATGTTCCGTTTGCACAGAAAACTTCCCAAGAATAAAAAAGTCTGGAGAATTGAGAGGAGGGGTGAATGGGGGAGGGATGTTTGGCCTGGGGCTGACCTTATCCGAGGTTTTCTCCACGTAGCAGGG
>NW_011439295.1:0-894 GCF_000754665.1 Bison bison bison
CCAAGTCAAAAAACTACCCTCCCTCCTACACCAACCAAATCACCTCCCACTGATAAACGCACAGCAGCAGGTTCAATACTCGGGGAGCTCAACACATTTTTCTGCTTTAAGGTGCTCCCAGGGACCACTTGTTTTATAAAGTCGTGGCTCACTGGTTTCTAATATTGGAAGAAAAGTCCAATTTTGCCATTGTTTGCACAGCAAGCCTGAAATTTGCACACTGAGATGACAGAATAAAAATAAGGTATAAATAACTAGAATAATTCTTCCAGGTAACCAGACATAGTGGACAATGTGCTATCCTGAAGCACTAAACAAAGTCAGATTAAAGGACTGTCACTTAAATCTTCCAGACAGGAAAGTGAAGACTTTTTAAAGGTGCAGCAGCGCCACCTATGGCCCGAAAGGCTTTCTGCACAATAAAGGATTAATAAAAGGTTTTCAAAAATAGGAGACGCAGAGCCTATAACTAAAAGCTTAGATACTAAGAGCACACACTGAATTCTGCTTCAGGGGAGGGACTGGAATTCAGTACTTAATCTAAAATTGTTAACATTCCTGAACATAAACAAAAGACACAGGCTCGTGGAAACTGATCTTCGAAGAAGAAGGAATCCAGTCCGGCCTCTTCACCTTACAGGCGGGGAGACTGAGACCCAGGCCCGTCCGTCCAGCGGTCAGCTGTAAAGCTCTGCGCGTCCTCGCGTCCCGTGCTGGCTGAGACCCAGGCCCGCCCTTCCAGCGGTCAGCTGTAAAGCTCTGCGCGTCCTCGCGTCCCGTGCTGGCTGTACCAGCTCTGTACTCATGAAAGGCAGGTCTGCATGCTTCCACAAGCTGGTAATCTAAGTGTCTGGCAAAACACTTCCCAAAGAGTAGCAGCAGTATAGTGAAAGT
>NW_011439296.1:0-885 GCF_000754665.1 Bison bison bison
GTGAGGTGTGTAGACAAATGATCCACAAGGCTCCTTCCAGTGCTCTTGGTCTGTAATCACTGTGGTGTGTAATGTTTGTGACACACACATATAGGAGACTACCAGGTTTGGGAATGTAACTGAATGAGGAAATGCTTTGTTTGTTCAGAAAACATTATGAACTTTCCAAAAATGGACTGTGATAAATATTGGATATTTTGATTATGATAAATGCAGTTTCTTTTAAATATTAGCTGAAGGTACAGAAATTTTGTGGTGTTCTTACAAATGTCACAATGTATTCAAATATTTTTCTTTCAAAGATCATTGTGTAAAAATTGTCTGCTTTTATGTAACTTGTGATAGTGTTACTTTTATTTTAAAATTAAAAATATATAACCTGTCATCCTTCAACCCTGATTACTAGCCTTAGTGTGTTACTGTTAATCAGTTTCTCATCTTAGACTTCTTCTGGCAGGAATCTGACACCAGTCTTGGTTCTCTCCACTTTCCAATATTTCCCTAAAGTTTCATCCATTTGGCTGATTTCAAATTAGTGATCACTGTATTTTCTCTTTCATGGGGAGGGATGAGATTCATATTACACCACCACACCTCACCAAAGGAGTTCTCACTATAATGTCTGCTGCAAACTCTTCATGTATCTGCTTTAGCCTTGATGGCATATAATGGTGGCAAAAAGTTTGTTGTTGTTCAGTCTCTCAGTCATGTCTGACTCTGCAACCCTATGGGCTGCAGCACGCCAGGCATCCCTGTTTTTCACCATATCCCAGAGCTTTCTCAGACTCATGTCCATAAAGTCAGTGATGCCATCCAACCATGTCATCCTCTGTTGTCTCCTTCTCCTCCTGCCTTCAATTCATCCCAGTGTCAGGGTCTTTTCCA
>NW_011439297.1:0-2047 GCF_000754665.1 Bison bison bison
CTGAATACCTTCCCTAAAGAAAAAGTCCTGCCATTCTAACATCATAACTTAAAACGTTTTGGGTTTTTGGTTTTTTTTTTGAAGATTTAAAATATTTGCCCATGCTACAGGAAGAGACTGTATTAAAAATGGATACACAAGGTCAGTTGACACTATGAAGCTCAAGCTACCAAAAAGAAAGTGGCAATATATTGACTCAGGATCTCAAAGCTGGGTGTTTTAGCATTACTGTGTAAAGACTTTTGAAGGGACAGAAGTGAAGAAAATAAGCTTCAATTTTGTACAGATACCAACTTCTGAAAAAAAAAGCTGGTGTTTTTACAACTAGCATTGAATGCAGTCCAACTTGCAGTAGTACTACTCTTCAATAGACAAGCAGCTTTGTTGCTGCTTTTATGGACGTGGGTACCAATTGCTTTTGTAATATGGTAAAAATGTGAGCTAGCACTTCTGCATTTCTTTTGTTTTTTTTTTAACATGTATTCAGATTGAGAAATATGATTTTAATGCTTTAATCTCATGTAGTTTGTTTTTAATTTCAAGCAAAATCTTATTGTACTTGAATGTGCCCTGTTTTGTTAGCACACCTAGACTTGCTGTAACTGTACTCATGTCCCAGTATGTACGTTCTTTCTATGAAAGAGAAAACACTAATCTTAAATTATATCCAGCAATGTTTCTGGTATCCTTTAAGAAAAGTTAAGACTATTATTTCCTTCCCTTCCCTGTGCAGCATTCAAAATCACCCCTAGAAAGAGTGAGTGTTTTAATGAGACTTCCTAGGAAGGGATGCACTGTAAAACAAAAGTATTCTTGTAACTCAGTTTTGTGAAAGGTAAAAACTACTATGTTTTAAAAGTACACTTTAGAAAGTCTCTTCAAAACAGTCCTGTATTTGAACTCTGTTCATAGTTTTTTTTTGAACAGTTTAGACAAATTGCTGGAAATTAAAACAATTTCCCGCATTAAGCTGAGACAAGTATATATACAGCCCTATACAGTTTCATAGCCCCCCCTCCATTTATGTGTATTGGTGACAGTGGGTATAAACAGCCTGAAAGTGTATGCATGTACCATAACATCTAGACTTAATATATTGTGGAGTATTCAATAACCATTATGTAGAAGGTAGATAAGAATTAAAAGGGTTTAATTTCCTAGAAAGAAAATGGAAAAATGGTCATTTTTAAAAAATAAAGTTTATTAGATCATAATGTTGTCTGAATTTACCACCTTTGTCAAAAGTGAACTCAAAGCTTGCAATGTAGTCTATAATTCCTCAATCAAAGTCAGCAACTTATGGACAGCATCAGCATCCACAGTAGACCTTTCACTAGCCAAACAAACCTCCCTTAAAATTAAAAAAAATAAAGTTAGTTAGTTTGCATTTTTCACAGTGCACCATCCACCCCTTTACTGTTTTTGAAACCGCGTGGTAAAGTTATATCCAATTATAGTTACCGAAATAACCGCAGTGACTGAGTCATCTTCTCAAATTCTCTTGCTTTTCTATGTCCCTTTTGAATAACCTCCTCTGGAAGATTAGCAAGCCTTGCTGCATTAAAACCATAGCTTTTCGGACAGGCTCCATTAATGAATTTATAGAGGAAGGTAATAGTCTCCTGGCTGGGATCTTCACATTCATTTTCTACCATGCATGCCTAAAAAAGAAAAATTACATGCTGGCAATGGAAGGACCCATTCAAAAACTGACACAATTTTTGAATAAACAATTCATACATACCATGTGTCCTAGGCGCACTGCAACATTTTGAGAATAATCTTCAACTAATGAATGGTAGTGGGTGGAAAACAACGTACGACACTTTATGTTCTCAGCAAGTTCTTTCACAACTGCGTTTGCTATTGCTGTCCCATCGAATGTTGCGGTACCTCTTCCTATGAAAATATACATAACTGTACATTATACAGTCTGCCATATTACACTCCAAAAAGGACAGGCCTCAGAATTGTTTTAAAATGTACTGAGTATCGGCTTAGTACATCCAAAAGCACTCTGTAACAGGCCCTCTCTAGCTAAAGTAGG
>NW_011439298.1:0-869 GCF_000754665.1 Bison bison bison
TAAATAAAGTCTGGTCTCTCTAGGCTTACCTTTGTCTTTTCATCACTAGTTCCATCTATCCTTTTTATCTATTTTCTGTCTTATTCTAAAACTTATATCATAGTACAATCAAAGATAAATTTCAATAGTATTGTTCAAAAATATGTATTTTCTGTTGTGTTACACTGTAGCAAATTTTCCTTACTTTATAAAGAAAATCTGCTTTAAAGGTAATTAGTCTCAATGGATGTGATATAATTCCAATCATCACTAGAAATGTTCCCCAGTTTTAGCCTTTGTTTTTTGCTTAAGCAACATGATGTCCTTTTTATTTTTGCACATAAAACATCTTTTAGATATTTATGAAAATTCTCACTGAATGAAGAAGTCTGCTGTTCATCCCATGTATCACTAGCGTGTACTACCTATATGAGAGTGGCTAGCTAGACTGACTCTTTATTATGCGCTGATAAATGTAGGGAGATTTGTTCCACCAACACATGGGATGCCCCAAATCTATGGACTCACATATTTTGTTAACGATTGTTAACTGTTGCTTTTTTCATCTGTAAATTAGTCTGAAGGATTATATTAAAAAGCCAGAGAGTGATATTTTGTTGTCAAGACACACATCCAAAACTGTTCAACTCCAACAAGAATAATGTGCTACATGTAAAATAAACATGTATTCCAAAGCACTTTCAAGGCACATGAAAATTTTAAGACTGTATAATATTGGCTAAGATTTGTTGAGCGCCTGCTGCTGCTGCTGCTGCTAAGTCGCTTCAGTCGTGTCTGACTCTGTGTGACCCCATAGAGGGCAGCCCACCAGGCTCCCCGGTCCTGGGATTCTCCAGGCAAGAACACTGGAGTGGGTTGCCATTTCCTTC
>NW_011439299.1:0-829 GCF_000754665.1 Bison bison bison
TCAGTGATAGTGCCCTGCTTTCTTTTTTTCTTCCAATACACATTTGTTAAAATGTACTTAATTTTTTATATAATGAAAAGAGAGGAGGAAAAACCACTAGAAAAGAAAAAGGCAAAAATTAATGACTAGACAGTTAAAAGAAATGCAATGACTTGTAAACACAGAAAAAGATATTTCACTTCACTCATGATAACCTCAACTTCACTAATATGATAAATACTAATCAAAACAACACAGATACCACGTCTCACCCATCAACTGATAAAACAAATGAACAGCGTTGGCGAGGCTGTGGAGAAAAAGCACTAGCATAAAGCGTTGACGGGTGCAGTGGCACACCAAGAGGGGGTGATGGACACAGACGGTGTCTGGTGCCAGAATAAGGAGGTATACTATCCACAGAGAATTTATAAACCAAAACTCGATCTGCTCCTTACCATCAGGTGACGGCAATTTTTCTAAATGTCAACAATAAAATGCTCTCTGAAAAAAATTTTTAGTTTTTCCAAATTTTAAATAATTGTTGTGGTTGTTGTTGAGCTTTAATAACATGTATGTAAGTTTCAAATTCAACATTTTTATTACTTATTTTTCAAACACTGAACTACACATGAAGTTAATTTGAAGAACTCCCAGTTGGGCCTCTGATATACATGGATTCAGTTCTACACATTCATTTCGGAAGTTAAATCTGTAATGTTCTCAAATGGTCCAAACTCCATTCGAGCACAGTTTGTCTCTGCTGCTGCTGCTGCTAAGTTGCTTCAGTCGTGTCCGACTCTGTGCGACCCCATAGACGGCAGCCCACCAGGCTCCCCCGTCCCTGGGA
>NW_011439300.1:0-2047 GCF_000754665.1 Bison bison bison
GGTATGTCGTTTCCATAGATACTGGGCATATAGCTGAAAGTCCACAGTCCGGCCCAAGATGGAGTCCTGTTTCAAGATGGAGCTTGTTCTGTCTGTTGCCTCCTTCACTATAATTCCTACTTTACTGGGCATGTCACACCTCTCAGTGTCTATGCTGAGATCTTTACACTCTCTCTGTCTCTCGAAAATGAACTCTGCTTACCTGCTACTGTGTTTGCATATTTGTGAAATTCATCCTTTGGCTCCATGAACAAGACTTTGGATTCCCATTTCAGAAGTGGGGCAAAACTTAGGGAAGCTGCCAGCATCAAGTCCTGATCTGTTGCTGCAGAAGTTATGAGTCAGAGTCCTATTTTTAATAAATGGTCTGACCTTTTCCCTGTGTATATTCAGTCTCTCACTGCCCTTAAGGAAGGTACTCTCTGTTGGGAAAACATATGACCAAGATTACTGAGGAAATAAAATTCCTATTTGTGGCAAGACAAGAAAAAATTCAGTATAAAATTTTTCTTTGCCCATCTGGACCTCCTTTCTCCCCTTTACTGTGTGTTGTGTAACCTCATTAACAAGATAGTCTTCAGAGATAACATTCCTTCTTAATCTTCTAAAGGGTCACAACTCTTTAGGAGATAATCTTCTCTGTTAATCCTGTAAGGGGTCACATACAGGATTGTTGCATAGATCTGGATTGTGTAGACTGTCAATATTATGTAATTTGACTTATAATCCTTTGTCTTAAAAACTTGTATAACTGTGCTTTAACTTCTAATGAGTATAGTCCTCAGAGTTTTCTGAAAGACTATCTCTCAAGTTATAATCTTCAGGTTGGCTCAAATAAAATTTTCCATTTCTGTCTTAGATCAATTGTCCATTAATTTTTTTGATTAACACAAGCTTAACTTTCCCCTCAGCCTGACTGAACTTTAGACATCTTTCTTCCCAAATCTGGGACTCTCACCCTTTTTTCATAGAGCATTTAATTTAGAAAACTTGTAATTATAAATTCTTTCTCTGACCCTTTGGATCTAAACCCTTTAAAAAGTGTCTTGTCAGTTTACAACCCAGGACTGTCTTTCTCAAAGTCATGGGAGCTAGCCTTTTGAAATAAAATCATCAAGGAAAATAGTGCCCCATCTTCTTTCTGATCTCCCTCAAGCCCAACTCTTAAAATTTCTCCAACCTTTCATTTAAATGGAGTTAAGTTCAGATTTTCTCTCTCTCCTATTTCAATAGCATTGAATAAAATCCTTCTTATCTGTTCAACTGCATTTGGTGCAAACTTTGCATTGTCAAATGCATCATAACTTTAGTGTCACGATTTTTTCTATCATATACTTCAAAGAATAAAATAAGTTGTTAGATGTGAAAGGTAGAAAGATTAAGTAAAAATACAATTTAAAATATAAACAATAAAACAAGAGATAAATAGTTATTGGCTGGAACACAATTAGCAAATTGAGCCTTGTTTACATAACCAGTCATTAATTAAAAAAGGAAAAGTAAACTTTGCTTCAATTTTTTTTTGCATAAAAAAAGCAATGATTAAAATGATAATTTAGTTTAGGAATATAGAAACCTCAGACTAATGATGTTAATTGAGCCAGATTGGGGTCTTTAGGGCCAAGCAGCTTCAGCTTTTTTTTGTTTGTGTTCTTTTTCATCTTTCCATAAACATATGTGGTCATCATGAGGGGTCCCTGACTGGTGTTAGACCAAGACACTTTTGGTTTTTTTCTGTATATAATTCTGTTTATGATTATAGTAGTTTCTGTAACTTTGGTCACATTCCATAATTCTCTTAATACAATCATTAACAGAGTATGTACAGTTAACAGTTGGCCCATACAGATGAGTTTTGAAATACCTGCCAAAACTAACAAGCAAAAAGAATGAATTATTATCTGCTTTAAAATGGAACTTCAGAATATTAATTGCAAATTCTTACTAACATTCCATCCATTATGTCTAGATAATTATTCTGTACAACTTCTGAAAAATCTTTAAGGAAGTTTATGTAGACATTTAAATAGCTAAGGGTTACCCAATC
>NW_011439301.1:0-823 GCF_000754665.1 Bison bison bison
GCTGAAGATTTCAAAATGAACTAAGGGCAAGAAAAGAGATTTAAGACTATGTTTAGAGCATTATAGTTTCATTTTATCAGGAAGATGGAATAATATTAACAAATGAACAAAGAAAGCAAAGTGTTTAGCTTCTATTTTGCTACCAGTTTCTGAGTCAAAGAGACTGATGTTTATACAGGAAAAAGCAGAACAAACATGGATGAGATGAAACTGTCTCTCTAGATTGGAGAGGGATAAGAGTTTCTTCCTGGGTGCTTTAAATGTATGTAGTTCTCTAGTTCTAAAACAATTCCACCAGAAAAATTACACCTTAACTTTATATATTACTTTGTGGTTTGTGAAGTGATTTCATATACTTAATTTCATTTGTTAGTTTAAATGACCCAATGTGGCTAAATGAGCATGCGTATTACACTACTTTACAGAGAAGTACTCAAAGAATGACACTTAAGTTCACATTTTTAGTAAATGGATGAACAGGGCTTAGTATTCAGAGAAAATGGATATGAGAAAGGGCATATGATTTGGAATTTTCAAAAGATAGATCTTCTAAACCATAACAGTAAGATTGATATTGGTGTTTTTCAAAAATCTAAACTAAATTATATTGTTCATGATGTGGAAGTGTGTAAAAAAGGAAATGATCCTGTACTATGCTTGGTTTCTTTTACTGTTAGTGAAACCAAGCATCAGTTCAGTTCAGTTCAGTCGCTCAGTCGTGTCCGACTCTTTGCGACTGAACTGAACTGAACTGATGCTTGGTTTCACTAACAGTAAAAGTTTCCAGAATAATTGCCTTTCCTTTTTGATTCAAAAATGATCA
>NW_011439302.1:0-817 GCF_000754665.1 Bison bison bison
CAACTGTATCTTTCTCCTACCTACTCTTAAGGCAGTCTACCAAGTAGTGTACATTAGATTTTTTTCAAATATCCAAATTGGTCATTAAAATCAGTCTCACTCTGGAATGTTAAGCGCTTACAGTTCACAGACTTGCATATCTGGTATGCCATCCTCCTGATATGATCCAGTCGAAAGGGCAGAAAACCATTTTCCTTAATAAAGTCATAAGTACTAAGTCCCAATAGTTCAAACACAATGCAGACATGACCATGATGCTCAAACCACTCCAACATCTGGACACAGCGGCTATAAACATAGGAAAAAACAACTGAGTACAGCCTCTCACAATTCCAATCCACCTGAGGCCATTTCCTAAGTTCTATTTTGATACTTACAATGTACTGCTAGGATCTGTTGTATTTAAGTGTTCCAGAACTTGTATTTCTGAGCGAGCTGCTTCACAGTATCTATCCACATTTTTAACTATTTTTACTGCTACATGTCTACCTCCCCTGTTAAGAAAATTAAGTCCACATTAAAAAAAAATAAAGATATGTCCAATTCCATTTTTTACCACTCTTCAAACTGTCCCACTTCTATTCTGAAGCAGTATTTTGTTTTTCCAATTTATGGTCTGGCATTCAGTTGTCTAATTACATGTAATTACAGACATATAGTTATGTCTAATTATATGTCCAACTTCAACTCAGTGTAAGCAACTAGAATGACCTCTGGAAATATGATAGGGTTGATACAAGTTGCCTGACAAATTTTTTTTCATCAGCCCATCTAACTCATGTGACCTTTTTTTTTTTTGGGGGGGGGGGGGTTTTTT
>NW_011439303.1:0-2047 GCF_000754665.1 Bison bison bison
GGGCACATTGGGGACTTCCCTGGTGGCTCAGTGGCTAAGACTCTGTGCTCCCAATGCAGGCGGCCTGGGTTCGATCCCTGGTCAGGGAACTAGATTTCACATGCCACAACTAAGAATTTGCATACCTCAACTAAAAGACCCCACAGGCTGCAACTAAGACCTGGCGTGGCCAAATAAATAAATATTTTAGAAAGAAGAAGAAACAGGGCACAGCTCACCACCACTCTCAACAGCTCCCAGCTCTGCACACCAGCCAATGAGGAAACACAGCTTCCCTGCGTTCCTACACGTCCAGCAGCATTGCCAATAACCCTCCCAACCCTCTCAGTGGCGTGTATTAGTTTTCTCTTGCTGCTGTGACAAATTAGCATAAATTTACTGTCTTAACACATTTATCTTCTTATAGTTCCATAGGTCAGAAGCCTGAGATGGGTCACACTGGGCCTAATCAAGATGTGCCCAGAACTGCATTCCTTGCTGGAGGCTCTCAGGAGAAGTCATTCTCTTGCCTTTTCCAGCTTCTGGAAGCTGCCTACACTCCTTAGTCCTGGTCCCCTTGCATCTTCAAAGCCAGCAATGTTGGTCAAGTCTTTCTCACATCTCATTCCTGTGACACTGATTCTCTTGCCTCCCTCTTCCACATGTAAGGACCCTTGTGATGACATTGGCCTCACCCAGGTCATCCAGAATAATCTCTGTAAAGTCCAGCTGATCAGCAGCCTTACTTCTCCTTCTTTATACAATGTAACATATTCACAGGTTCAAGGATTAGGGAATTAGGATGTAGACATCTTTGAGGCCATTATCCTACCTATCATGATAGGAAATATTATCTTCTCCTATTTTCCACGTGAGGAAAATGAGGCGCAGAGAGGTCCTGTGACTTGCCGGAAGTCACACAGCTGGTAAGCAGCAAAGTTGGGATTCACCCAACTGGCCATCTGATCCAGACCCTGTATCTTAACCTTTAAACTGTACTCCTTCCATATAATCATTGTTCTTGTGTTCAACACTTTATTTTTATTTTATTTTATTCGACTACTTCCACTGATAGAAAGATTTGGGTAAGGCAGCGGCTCTGGGGGCAGGAGTTGCTGGTGGTGTGGACATGCAGTGGGAGAGGCATGCCGTATACCCCATAACACTGCTGAATGGGAGGCCGCCTCCCTCTTATGTTGCGAGAGGCCTGGGTTCACATCTCAGCTCTGTTACCTACATCTGTGTGCCTTCCAGCCAGTTGCTGGATCGCTGAGTTTCCTCCTCTGCAAAGTGATGACAGCAGAACCCACCTTACAGGCTTGTCGCATTAACTAGAACAGCATGTCTGAAGCTCCCCGCTGTGCCCGCAGCACAGGCAGTGTTCCATGAATGTTCCTGTTCCCCTGCTCTCCTTGTTCCCCTCTCCCCAAGGAACCTTAACTTCTCACAGGTACTAACAGAGGAAATGGTGGCTGAGATTTCTAGATTCTGAGGGAGCGGATCTGGGGAAGCTGAGACGGAACAGGTCGGAGGAGGACAAGGAACTCTGCTATCATCTGTCTTGGACTTTTTATATTTATTTGGCTATATCAGGTTTTAGCTGTGGTATCTTAGTTCCCAGCCAGGGATCGAACCCAGACCCCCTGCGTTGGGAGCATGGAGTCTTAGCCAGGGAAGTCCCCACATTAGATTTAATTAGAGAAAAAAGGCTCTGTGGCTAAAACACATTTTAAAAACATTGATATCTCCCTTCTGTCCTTTGTCGCTTCCTTCTTTTCTTCTTTCTTTGTGCTTTTAGGAAACATTGAAAGGAGGAGAGGAGAAATCAAATGTCCATTAGATTTAGGGTTCTTGGTTGCAAGCAACAGATTGATTCTGACTAACTTGAAAGTTGGGATTCAGTGGAAGGACACAGGGTGACACCAAGTTGAAGACAAAGCTGAACATCTGGGTCTCGGGAAGATAGCATCTTGACGGCAGGGAAGAATGGAGACGCTCTTTCGGCAACCAGGCCCTGAGGGGAGCTCTTTCCACTGGCCCCTGGGCTTGGCACTGGGTCCCGTCTCCA
>NW_011439304.1:0-809 GCF_000754665.1 Bison bison bison
AAACTGCAAAATCCTGAGCTTAGTCAAAAAGCTTTTGCGTGTGTTTCCCATGGTCTAAGAATGTGTTTTAACTTTTTAACTCGCCCACTCAATTCCCTTTATAGAGAGCACACTGCTTAATTACAAAGAATTTATTTGCAAATGATAACTTGCTTGATTGTTACAACACTGTTGTTTGCTCATGTTCTAGTAATTGCCGTAGATAGTTTCTTTAGCAGATAGAGTCAAGCCAGACTTAAATCCAAATTGGTTTATTTGTCTCCTGGGACATCTGAAAGGTTGAACCAGCATCATTTGAAGGCAGTGCCCATCATCCATTTGGGCTAATATGCATTTTCCTCTTAAATCTAAATTAAAACAGGTTTGCTCCCCCCTCCACCCCTAAAACTGATTTGAACATACTTACCAGAGCTGAATTTAAATATGTTTAAAGATTAAATATTATTTAATACATACAACCTTAAAAATTCCGTGCCAATGGAAACATCACACAGAACTCCGCCTTTGATGAGTGAATCCACTGGAGATGTAGCCATTGTGTTTGGAGAGTTTAATTTGGCTTGTGGTGGAGGGACAGCTGGCAGAAATCTTTGTTATATAATGATACACCTGCCAAGACAATGGCATAGCTCTTCTTCTCCTAAAATCGAGAGCAAAGGGCTGGTGAAGTTTTGCCTCCCCTCTGCCCCTGGGGCTGCCTGTCCTTGAGCCATGGGAAGACGTGTTGCCTTCCACTCCTCTTGCACTGTCTCTTCTCACGAAGGCTGACTGCTTGCCCAAACGAGGGAGGTTTCCTGCCTGACAAGTCG
>NW_011439305.1:0-808 GCF_000754665.1 Bison bison bison
AAGGGAACATGTGAAACAATTTAATTGGGCTTTCTAACTATAATACATTCCCCCAGTCCATGGCTTTGTGTGCATGCTTGTATGTGAAAACTCTTTCAAGTTGGAAGTGTGAACACAGACTATTCTCCATATCAGTAAACAAAGGATGCGTGATCATCAAGCCTTCAGCCACTGTAGCCTCCCCTGATTGTGCACCCTGAGAGGACTAAGAATGAAGGAAAACAGGATACTGGCCTTAGATAGGGTGCATATCAAATGAGTGACTTCACCAAGCCCAGACTCTTGCATCTTCCCATACATAGAAAAGCACTAAATTCATTAACTTTAGCTATTTGGTTGTCTTTAATTGACAGGAGTCTTTCAGTGTTCCACTACCTAGTTTTCATTGCAAAACTCCTATATATCCTGGTTCCTCCATTATCACTTTGGGACAGTCCCTCAGAGTTATCTGAGAAGCTGTCTTCCTAGGTGAAGTCATCAGCAAGTTTGCTAAATAAAACATAATTCTTAACTTTTAAGTTGTGCTTTTATTTTTTAAGTCAACATTTTTGGTAAATGTGAAGAGGTCCATATCTGACTTCTCTCCTTTTCCTGAAATCTATGAGGATTTGGAGCCTGGTACCATCAGAGGCCTCTTATGTCCATCCACCTCCTTGGAGAGTCCAGACAAATTTTGGTGAGTCTTTCCTAGTTCTCAGATCTCCCCGTTACTGGTTGATGATCTTGAATTTTATTTCAGTTCAGTTCACTTCAGTTCAGTTGCTCAGTCGTGTCTGATTCTTGGCGACCCCCTGAATTGCAGCACGCC
>NW_011439305.1:4195-4640 GCF_000754665.1 Bison bison bison
GTTATTCATATACATATATGCACCTTTTAGTACAATCTTCCCTCCATATAAGTTATCACTAGACCGTTTGACTTTCCTGTGCTATACAATAGATCCTTGTTGGCTATCTATCTTAAATACAGTACTGTTTATATGTTCATCCCAAGCTTCTGATTTAACCCTCCCTGCCACATTTCCTCCTTGGTAACCATAGGTTCATTTTTGACATCTGTTCACTCTTTTTCTGTTTTGTAAATAAGCTTATTTCTATCATTTTTTCAAATTATATTTCCACATTTGAGTGATTTGATATTTGTCTTTGTCTGACTTCACTTAAGGAGAAGGCGATGGCACCCCACTCCAGTACTCTTGCCTGGAAAATCCCATGGATGGAGGAGCCTGGTAGGCTGCAGTCCATGGGGTCGGGAAGAGTCGGACAGGACTGAGCCACTTCACTTTCACTTTT
>NW_011439306.1:0-804 GCF_000754665.1 Bison bison bison
GCATTTAGGAGTGAAAGTCACCTGTTAAAAAGAATCATTTGTCCTCTCCAGCATCAGGTTCCCCACCTAGAACATTACGATGACAAAATCCACCTCATAGGACTACAGCAAAGATTAAATGAAGTGGTCATGCACTTAGTAAACTGCAGATTAGAACTCCTAATCAGAAAAATTACTTAAATTTGTATTGTGGTCTTTAATAAAAATATCAAAACATATGTGTTCTCTATAAATTTGATAAACCGTGTTTAAGAGCAAGACTATTCTTACCCAAAAGCAAATAGATTCTGCAATATTAAGACTTTCATTAAATAGCTGTGTCCCCTGTCCCCATTCTTTCCTTCCTTGCTCTCTCCTCAGTCTCTGTTAAGTATCCGTGGTTCCCTGTTTTCCCCACGACGCAATAGCAAAACAAGTATTTTCAGCTTCAGAGGTCGGGCAAAGGATATCGGTTCTGAAAATGACTTTGCTGATGACGAACACAGTACATTTGAAGACAGCGAGAGCAGGAGAGACTCACTGTTTGTGCCGCACAGACACGGAGAGCGACGCAACAGTAACGTTAGTCAGGCCAGTATGTCATCCAGGATGGTGCCAGGGCTTCCAGCCAATGGGAAGATGCACAGCACTGTGGATTGCAATGGTGTGGTTTCCTTGGTGGGTGGACCATCAGCTCTAACCTCACCTACTGGACATCGGCCAGAGGTGATAATAGATAATAAATTAGCTACTACTGACATTATACACCGATTTGAAATAATCAAGGCCTGGGCGGTTTAGCCTGTTATACTATCCTACTTCCCC
>NW_011439307.1:0-798 GCF_000754665.1 Bison bison bison
TTAAAGTTAAAATTTTTAATTTCTCAAAGTGAGACATCTCTTAGAAAAACTTACTATATTGATTTTCTTTAATAATTCCTTCTCCTAGTTCTCAAAATTATATTCATAAAATATGTATGGCTCCAATGAACTATTTACACATGTTCCAAAATCACAGTTTTTGTCTCTGATTCCAGCCTGCTGCTATGCAGCTTACAAATTGAAACCCCCATAGAAAAGATAACCAGGAAGCTAAGACTTACGAAGACTGTCTTGAAAGTAGCAATATCAACAAATTCTTATTTCTTCTTTAATCCTTTTCATCTCATAAGATTTACATAAAATATAGAGATTATTTTAAAAGCTTGCCATGACTATTTTTCAAATTTTCTGAAAAAATGTAAATTTTCATTTCTACTCAATGTTTGAATAAAAATACCTGATACAAGCTGATACCTGTTATAAATAGAATATACACATTCATAGACACATATTAACCTTTTCTTTATGCCTGCTTGCCTCTTCTAGTATTTGACTCATAGAATAATGACTAAACAACTGGGAAAAAATGATACCTTACTGTGTGACACTGCGTCTGTTTCAGAAAAAGTGATGAGTGTTTTCATATTTTTATTGTCATAACAACTTTTTGATGTTGGTATTATTTTCCTAATTATTACAAATGAGGAAATTAAGGTCTCATTATTGATGTCATAAAGATAAGTGATCAATCAGAATTAGAAACAACAGCTGTCTTTTCTTCTGTTCATACATTTTTAAAGTGATTTTCACCAATTACTTTAAAAAAATGTATTCTTG
>NW_011439308.1:0-797 GCF_000754665.1 Bison bison bison
TAGGTCAATATTTCCTATCTCTCCCAGGCATTGTGCTCATTCAACAAATACTCTATAAATGGGCGCTTCTTAAAAATAACAATAGTGCCTGGGTTCTTTGGGTGCATGAGCCCATCCCATATACCATGTCAAGCACTGAAAAAGCACTTTGGACTCAACTACCATTCTAGAGTAAATACTGGAGAAAATGTGCTCCTGGAGCTAAGGAGCCTAGCAGCAGGTGAGCTCAGGGCCTAGAAATTGGTCAAGAGGGAAACTACAGGTGCTCTAGCACAAATGGCTTCAGAGCAAAGGATGAACCAGCTCATAGAACTCAGACCTAAAAGAAAGCTGCGTCTAAAATGCACGAGTCAGAAGAGCACTCATTTCTCAAAAGGTAAACACACAACCTACTACTCAAGAACTACTGTGCTAGTTCAAATTATTGCTCCTTTCTGCTGACAGTGGTTGTGTAACTATCTCAGGTACATCTGAAAGGCCATTTACAGTTGCACCTTGGGACTTTCTGGCAGTGTGGTGGTAAAGAATCCTCCTTGCAATGTAAGTGACGAGAATTTGATCCTTGGTCACGCAAGTAAGATCCCACATGCCTCAGGGCAACTCACCCACACACCTCAACCAAACAGTCCCAGTGCCACAAAGAAAGATCCCATGTGTCCAAAAAGACCTAATGCAAAAAAGACACATGTACCCTAATATTCCGGTGACAGAAGCAAGGTCCGATGCTGTAAGAGCAATATTGCATAGGAACCTGGAATGTTAGGTCCATGAATCAAGGCAAATTGGAAGTGGTCAAA
>NW_011439309.1:0-794 GCF_000754665.1 Bison bison bison
CTACTGTTAGATTAAAAGCATCTTTCTGCAAAGTGAATGGCCAGCTGCACATTTCCAAACCTCTCTTGCACCTATGGGGGCCATGGGATGAATATTGGCCCATGATGCATAAACTGAAGTATGAGATTTTTGGAAACACTGTTGTTTTCCTACTATAGATGCTATGATTTCTGGCTTTTCCATTCTCTCCTTCATGCCTGGAATACAGACTTGATATTTAGACACCAGAGAGAATGAGGAAAAGGCCAGGAGAATCACAGAAACCTGGGTTCTGAAATCTGAACTGCTGAACTAGGGACAGCAGTTCCTACCCTCATACTTGCCATTGATAATAACTGACCTCTGTGTGTGTAAACCCCTGCAGACAGATCTCTTGACTTGCAGACAAATCCGATTCTTAACTGACATGGATGCCTTCAGGGATGATGGTGACATCTGGCAGAGGATACTTCTTGGACATAGAAGACCCAGAGCATTCCTCCAGGACAGGACTCTCCTGCTGACCTTGAATGCTTTTGGAGAACGTACGGGAACAGAGAGAGAATGGTACACAGGCTTACTGTCATACTTGTCCATATGCCAAGATAAGCCTCAGGCATTGTCTCTTAATCTGACGTAAACCTGGATGTATGTCCCTCTGAGGACTAGTTTTGCTTGAATTATGGCTACTCATTCAGGTCTATTTGGAGAAGGCACTGGCAACCCACTCCAGTACTCTTTGCCTGGAAAATCCCATGGATGGAGGAGCCTGGTAGGCTGCAGTCCATGGGGTCGCTAAGAGTCGGACACGACTG
>NW_011439310.1:0-788 GCF_000754665.1 Bison bison bison
AGAAACAGCAGGCAACCCCCCACCTAGATGAGGCAGATAAATGAGACCCCATGTCCTCTTTTGAGATGGCTTTGCCCCCAATCTCAAATATGTCAATGATATCATTTTATAGCAGATACAAATCTTGAAGTAATAAAAGGCTCCTTTTAAGACAGATACAATATCAGAACTCTTTCTGCATATATTGCAGAGTCTTAAAGGTCCCTCCTTTTTTTCAGTATGTATTTTTTGAAACAATGAAGACTACAGAGTGGGGGGGAAAAGGAGAGTTGTGCTTTCCATCCTTCAGGAAATTAAATATTTGACATTTACTAATTAAAATATTCTGAATTTCACATCCTGATTACAAGTTATTTCATTTCTAAGGAAGCTGTGGCATAATTCAGAGGAACCTCAGATTTCCAAATGAAGCCAAACCTATCTTTTGTGTAGCATGAAGGAAGCTATTGAATTTGTGCCCATTGTAGACACCGAATTGACTCGCTGATCTAATAATGATGGAAATCTTGTGACTTTCAAAAATTGAAACTGATTGGCAGAGTGGAGAACTACAAACCTAACTTTCTACAGCTGAAAACAATCAGGGAATGCATATAAGACAAAATAGATTTATACTCTACAACAATTCATTTCAGGCATTTCAATGCAAAGTAAAACATAAACAGATGTTGAAGACAACCTACTGAACCTACCTGCTGAATTTTGTAGTAAAGAAAAAAAAAAAGTACAAGTAAGGTTCTTATGCATTAGATGGAGCAGCAATTTCTTTCTGAATACCTGGAGCAAAA
>NW_011439311.1:0-2047 GCF_000754665.1 Bison bison bison
TGTTTTATAAAAGTCATGACAAAGAACATCAGTTTCCCTGTCTCAGCCATCTGAGACATTTGTTTTGCTGTTAATCAGCAGTGTTTGTGCTCTCTGGAAAATGCAAAACGTTTCATCTTAAAAGGACCTCAAATCAAATCTCTTTCAACCAACAAGAAGATGGTTGCTTAGGTCTTTTGAGAGTAAAGCAACTTCAAAACCTAGGCTCAGGGGCACTAACAATTATTTCATAAAAGATAAAGATAGTCCCTCCACTTATAACCTGCTAAGAATGCTCAGAAAATTGGAAATACGCTTTTTTTTGGAAAGAAAACCACAACCAACAATTGCCAAAATCTCTTCACCTTTGAACCCTCAGAAATATGAAGATTATTCATATCAGGCAGAGCAGCATCAAAGCTAGCCATCCTGGTGTTAAAGGAGTGAGGGTCAGCAGGGGTCAGATCACAGGCGGTCGTGAGTGATTCCATGGGGTTAGTCTCCTCCGAAGGGGAGAGATTCATGATCTGTCGAGAAAGCAAAGGAAACATGTCGTGTGACGTTCCCATTCTTTACAAGCTCTGATTACTTTTTACATAAGAGTACAAACCAGTGTACAAGCTGGTTGCTAGTGGACAGGTACTAACTATTGAACATAGTAATACATACTTCCCTGTCATTAGAACTTAAACACCGCAGCTGGCAAGGCCCAGCACTGTAAGACACAAAGACCCCTTCTCTTTCCAGATAACCCCAGCAAAATGTCTTATTTCCTCAAACTTCAGATGTTGGAGGAATTTTTTTGTTTTTTTAAAGAAAGAGTTCAGCATAATAAGTTATTTAAGGAAAATCTAGGCCTGAACAAATCTGATGGCATTCAGGGCTGATGAAACCCCTAGTGCTTGTCTCCATTTGCACCCTCCAAAGAAGCTGGTTAGAATCAGACAGACCCCACCCGACAGTCTCAGATTTGAGTTTGGCAGCTGTGGGAAGTTTCTTTAGTTGCAACTGGAAACTGCCCTGCTGCCTGAATGACAAAGAGCAGTCTCCCAGTTTCTTGGGAAGAAGAGGTGGAGAGTTCCTACTTACGAGGTCAGAGTGCTCCAGGATCTGGCTGGTGGTGAGGTCCTCCTCCTCAGAGGACTCGTCAGAATCCTCGTGGTTCATTTTATTGAGGCTGGGAGAGCTTCCTGAGAGCTGGCGCTCCTCCAGCAGCTGCAGGTCACACTTGTCCAGACTGTCCAAAGAACGCCTGCGGACTCCCCAGTTGAAGTTGTCCATACTCTCGCCCTGAAATCACACCGTCAGCTGCTTTTTAAGGCCAGAATTCTCCCACATGTACAGCTTCACACATCTAATCAGTCATAGCTTAGCATCGATATTTTCATTATGAATTCTCAAGCCCTCACCTCATGGACACGGGCACCAATGATTTTGCTTACGTGTTGTGAAGAGTAGTAAACAGCACACTGTTTTCACCTAAATACATGTTAAGTCACAGATAGATGTGATCATACACTCTTCTTTGGCACAGTGGGTAACACTGTTTTACAAGTTGATTTGGGAGTACTCTTAAAGAGCCATGTTAACAAAAAGCTATCAGAAAGAGACTGTTAATATCAACAGAGGTGTTCCTTACCTACTCCCTGACCCCCACTGTTTAGTACTGTTGTCCAGAGAACAAAGTAAGGGCTATGCTTGTGGCACAGTCCACAGCTTCTGGGTATTAAGTTGAAGAGCATTAGGTACACATTCCAGCCTGTTTCTGCCACAGCAGTTTTCACAGATAAAATGCAGAGTTAAAGAGTGTCAGAGAGCAGCTGGGCACAGTCAGACGATCATGCACGATGCAGAGGCCAGAGCAGCAAGGCTTCAGTTTTGCTTTAGGCTCATCTTTAAACAATTGTCCCAACACAGGAAACAGTTCCCTCCCTGGACCTGGAAGGATTGACCTGGTACCAGGGACTGTTGCTGAATTGTACATATGTGCTGAGAACTGGGCTAAGCGGCAAGGTAGAGTGTTACAGAAAGATTCCAGATATATCTCAGGTTGTCTCTACAAATTATC
>NW_011439312.1:0-2047 GCF_000754665.1 Bison bison bison
CAAATTGTCAGACTTGGGGCTAGCATGTGTGTGTGTGTGTGTGTGTGTGTAGTGCAATATGCTAAGAGAATGTAACATTTATGGTTTCAACTTTGGGAATTTTATTGAGATTGTCTTTGTGACTTAGTACATGATCAGTTTTTATAAAAGTTCCATAGACATCTGAGAAAAACATGTATTTTCTGTTTATTTGGTATGAAGTTCTATGTATCAGTAAGATTTAGTTTGTAACTGTGTTAAACCAATACTCTGTATCCTCATTTATTTTCATCAACTTAGTCTGCCAAATTTTTAGAGAGATGTACTAAAGTATACATTCTATTTTGGATTGTGAATTATTCAATGTTTTTCTGGGAGAGAAGAAGCACTATGTAGACCTAAATCATGTTATATATAACCCGTGATCCTGAAGAGAAATATAACTAATTAAAACTGAAGAAATCTGTTTACATAGTATCACAAAAGCATCCTGATGAATTTTTGCCAGTTCTGCTTCTTGCATTTACTATACCAACCGCACTCATACTCAAACAGTTTCTTGTTTATTTCTCATCAGTTTTCCTGAACATAGCATATTTTTTGTTTCTCAAGGTCAACAATCTAGAAATTTTGAAAGAATAAAATAGTTCAAGAAACTGGTGAAGCATTCTGAGAGCAATATGGGGCTTTATAACCAGGTTATTCCCCAGATCTCAAGGAAGGAAAGTTGGGAGACACAGCATTTCCAGGAGTCAGATCTTTACTTGCAGAATTTTTAGTATGGAATAGACTTTCTATTGACTTGCGTTTTGTAAAATAGCAAAATGAGTTTGGAAAGTAAGCTCAGTACTGAATTGGTGAATTAATTTCATGAGTTTGTTGATTTTGTTTTTGTTTTACATCTTACAGCTTAGTCTAGTGACCACTACTATAAAGAACTATGGTATATAACTGTCTTACTGTAACATCCCAAATGCTGCCTTAAAAGAAAGAGAATTTTTATAAAATCACATAATCCCTGTCTTAAATGCAGCACAGTCTACATTCCTATGTGAAGACCTATCGAGGGTATACTCAGAAAAAATTCCTCCCATTTTTTTCAAAATTTATGGGTTTTCATTGTAGAACTGCTTTTTCGTTAATTTTATCTTAAGGACCTTAAGTGTCCTGTAGTTAAATATGCTTAGTTTAGGAGAGTTAAGAAAATGTAAAACCTATTTTAAGAACCACTCTTTGCTAACTTACTTTTTCTGGAAGCAAATTCAACAGGGTTCTATGCAATAATGGGCCAGTGAAGATTTACTGTCTTAGTCATTTTGAGGGCTGAACCTCCTGGCTTTCTATGCCTTACTAAACTAGTTACTCTGCTGAACTATGAATTAACAAAATAAAAACCATCAGCAGCATGAAAAGAAAGCTGCTGCAATATCCTCTTATCAGAAAAAAAGAGACAAGGCACAAAATCTTCGGCTTTAGGAACAAATAGTAAATCATTTATGCAAGAGAGATTTGGGAGAGGAAATGTGGCATCCAGACAAATAAATAAAATACTGACAGTGCAGTATTAAAATGAAGTTAGCTAGCATTTAACCAAAGAGTGAAAATAGCCTGATTTTAGCTTCAGGCTGGTTGAAGAGCACAAACTTCTTAGGCTACATATGCTGACCTGCAGACAGAATTTTCTTGTCAATTCACACTTCACAGGCTTTCCCAAGAAACATATTGTCAAGTTTTAGATGTGCTAAGATCTTGATTCAAGATCAGGAAGATACACATGTCTTCACGGGAAGACACATGAAAGGTTGCAGTCAAAGTTTAATGTAAAGGATGAGATTTATCTGTCCATGTCCTTTCTTGTCAGTTGCTCATTGGTCCCCAAGCTATGAAAATGCTCTTTCTTTTTTTTCTTTGCCTCAATTACAACCCCAGAGATTCCAGAAGAGTCTAGCCTAAGCCTTCAACTTTCCTTGATAGATAAGACTGGCAGTTCCCCACTCTTTGCCAGCTTAAAGGAGTCTTTCTTCTTGCTTTTGAATTTTGTACCAATTCGTACCCATTCATTTGCCAT
>NW_011439313.1:0-2047 GCF_000754665.1 Bison bison bison
TTAGTGATTCAATACCAGTGGTCTCCAGATCTTTTCATAGCATTCCTCACCAGGAATAAAATTTTGAATGCAGTATCCCCTGTATTACTCGCATACATTTATATATACATTCCTCAAACAATACTATATGGGAGTTAGGGGCACCAACTCTACACGAGTATAACTTAGAGTCAGGTTTTCTGTGTGCAGCTCCTCCCTATCTGTGTATTCCAACCTAGCCTGTCATGTAGTACTCTAATATTTACTATTGAAAAAATCTGCCAATAAGTGGGCCCTTGCAGTTCAAACCTATGTTGTTCAAGGGTCAAAAGTACATTATAAATTGCATGCATGCATTTCTGTCCATACACATATGTAAAGCTTATTTTCTGGTTATATGCTTATATGAGCTACATGAGTATTTTTTTCTGCACCTTACTTTAAGGCTGATATTCTAATCCAAAGATTGGCACATTATAGCAGACCACAGTCTAAATCCAGCCCACCGCCTACTTATGTACAGTCTACAAGCTAAGAGTGGTTTTTATATTTTCAATTTATTGGAAAAATTTTTTTGAATAATATTTTGTGACATGTGAAAATTACAGGCAATACAATAGACACTAAAAGTTGTATTTCCTATTAAGTTTTATTGGCACACAGATTGTTCCTCACTATTCTCACACTAGGAAAGCAGAGTTATTTCAACAGAGACACATCTGGACCATAAAGTCTAAATTATTTACCATCTGTCCCTTTAATGAATAAGTTTACCTTCTTCTAATTCATCTTCAAATCCTCCTCTGTTCTTTAAAAGGGAATTTTAATGAAGGACTCCATTGTCATAAAATATATTATCATCAAATTTGTCCCATCACATTACTATAAACTTGTTTTTTCTGTAAATATATGAATATATGGGTGATTCTAATCAGTAAAAATTATTTTAATATTGGCCACTGTTTTCAGAGGGCTTATCTAGTGGCTCAGCAGTAAAGAATCTGCTTGCAATGCATGAGAATCAGGAGACCCAGGTTTGATCCCTGGGTTAGGAAGATCCCCTGGAGGAGGGCATGGCAACCCACTCCAGTATTTTTCCTGGGAAATCCCATGGACAGAGGAGCCTGGCAGGCTATGGTCCTTGGGGTTGCAAAAAGTTAGACACAACTGAAGCAACTGAACATGCGCACACGCGCACTTTGGTCAGAACATGATCTCAAATCTTTACCTGGGAGGCAGTCATTATTTCTTCAACACACGAGGAACTCAGATTAAAAAGCATGCCCAAGCTCACAAACCTCACAAAGAGCAGGGACAAGATTCAAGCCCAGTTCAACTTGTCAAGCCTCACTTCATGCTTTATTCAGTAAATTATACTGTCTTCCTGTAAAAACTAGTCACCCAATAAATATTCCCTAGCAGTAAGGCTGAATTCCATATTATCAATATTTTTTTTAGAATAGGTTCTCTTTTAATACATCAGCATGTTGGACTATTAACTAAAACAAGGCTTAGGCAATAACAGATACTTATAAATATTTGTCAATTGAATAAGAGAGTTTCTTATTCAATTTGTCAACTGAATAAGAGTCTCTCAATTGAATAAGAGAGCTGGTCATCTTTAAGCCAGGTTTGAAGCCTATGGAAGCAGAGATTATTTTTTATATCCCTTTGGGTATGTTTATGAATCCCTTATAATTATGTTTTTCCCTTCTGAACAAATAAAAACTTCAATATGCAAACCAATCTTATGCTGTAAATTTTCTTAAGGTCCTGAGGGAGAAACTGGTGTTTCAACACCAGTCCCAGGGCTCCCAGGACCCCCTGGGCCTCCAGGCCGTGCTGGTCCCCGGGGTCCACCTGGTGAGTATCCCCTTTGCCATGTGGTACATGGGAACAGATGGCACCCTGACTCTCCTGGTTATAACTCTCCCATTAGAAGGAAAACAGATTCATTGGCTCCAATAAAGAGCTCAGGTCACAGGGGACAACTCAACAGACAGGAGACTTGCTGTTGTCCTTTGAGGTTATCTGGACTATTCCCATTAGTACTTCTGATTCCAAAAGA
>NW_011439314.1:0-2047 GCF_000754665.1 Bison bison bison
CTGGTGTTTGTGCTGGGTACCGTGACCTAGCCACACACACACACACACACACACACACACACACACACACCCTGTTGTGTCCCAGGCCCTCCCTGCTCTTCTGCGTGGCAGTAGTCACACCAGCCGCCTTTGTATTCCTCAGCCGGATGTCCTCCAGCTCTAGACTTTTGCACATGCTGTCCCCTCTGCCTAGACCTCTTCCCCGACGCAGATGCAGAGCATGGCTCAGTTCTGCGTTCCCTTCATGTCCTGTTTGCTCATCCCTGAGCTCACTTGCACCCTTATCCACGTCGCTCGTATCCATAGCACTTATTACCTCACATAGGGTGTATCTGATTTATGCATTTATCTCCTGTCTTCCAAACTAGAATGTCAGCTCCAAGAGGTCCAGGATTTGGTTTTGTTCACTAGTGCATCCCTAACACACAGAACAGGGCCTAGTACAGAGTATGCACTCACGTATTTGTTGAATGAATGTTAACAACGAAAGCAATAAGCAGTATATGTTGTGATTTATTTCAGACTCCTAAAATATACACATACAAATCAGTCCAATAGTGTTTTTACCTTAAAACTAATGAAATACCAATGCCATATGGAACCTGTTTATATTCTTACTACCAAAGTAGAATGCTTTTGCTAACTAAATTAATTTTTCCTTCTGGAAAGAAAGATGTGAAATCATATTTTCTGATCTGTTGCATGCCAGTCCTGAGCTAAAGGCTCACTATACTTCCGGATGGTGGTCTTAATCCACGTTTTTGGAGTTGAGGACACTGGTATCACCATCAACTCTTCCTCACTCTCTAATCAGCGGGAGGATTATCCAGAATTTGAGCCCTGCCCGTCCCCCTCTTTCTCTAACCACGCCAGAGTGCAAATGGTTCTGCTTTAAGCACCTGCCTTCGTGGTGCCCATGCATCTTACTATCTTGCCTCCCTAATCTGTCTTGTTCCTTTATCTCAGGAAAATCACTTTCTTTTTTTTTTCTCTTTCCTGATTCTATTTTATGAGAGCAGAGAAGCTATTCATAGCAGAGAAGTGTGAAAGCGATTCTAGTGGCACATCTTCTGGAGGAAAAAGAAATTCATAAACTTTGAAGTGGCATTAGCATTATCAGGCATTACTGTCAATCAAGCTGAAACCCTTGAAGAATAGAGGCACACTCAGAACCTCTATTGAGATTTCTCTGTTGTGCTTTATGTCTAAGCTGTTTTCCGAGAACATGGATTTGAGGTTTAAATAAAAGCTCTATTTTTAATAACCAGAAAAAGAATATATACATATGAATCACTTTGCTGTTTACCTGAAACTAATACGATATTATAAATCAACTGTACTTCAACTTAAAAAAAATCTCCTAACAGAAAAATAAAACCATTGCTTAATCCATAAAAACTATATATTTAGAAATTACTAGAGCTATTGTATTTCTTACTCTCTTTGTAGTATTCTCGATCTCTTTGAAGTATTCTAGCAAAGATGTGTATTTATTTAGAAGTGTATAATTATCACTGTCTTTGTTTCTTTGGAGGTAGTGCTTTGTAAGTTGCAAATGGCTAATTTAAAACAAACTTTCTGGAAGCATAGTCTATTTGGAGACTGAGAGCTATCTGTGTTCAATGTATAGATTATTGTGGTTTTTACCTCACTTTCATATTTGACACTTCATTGGTTGAAATGATGACAGTAAATGTTGATAATAGAAAAACTACTCCAGTTTTGAAGAAACCAGATGAGCCCTGTGGCTGAACTAGAGAGTGTGATTAGTGTTTTGGTTTTTCTGTTTGCTGCTTTTCTTGGCCCGTGTTAGCTTTCAGTCTCGTTTGTATCTTGCAGTAGTTGTGTTTGGAGCATGTTCAATACCCTTAATTGAATGAGAATTTAAATCCTATGAAATTAAAAAGAAATGTGGGGATTTAAAAGCAGGCTAAGTCTATCTCTGATATGTTGTAGAAACCAATGATATCAATGCCAACTGGGGTAGGGATTGGACGAGATGGGAGGGGAAATGGAGCAGGTAACGTTTCAGAGTTACCCGACAGTT
>NW_011439315.1:0-778 GCF_000754665.1 Bison bison bison
AATCCTGAAACCATATTGGTTTCTCGCTACCTAATAATCAAAATTTATGTCTTAACCTGCGGCCAGCACTGTGTTAGGGTGTAGTGTGTGGAGAAGCGGAAAGTGCAGGGAAATTATAAGGTACAGTTTTTCTCTCTCTCGAAGGGCATGTAATATTCTAGTTTCAATCGGGAGATGGGGGAGGGGAAACACACACACACACACACAAAACACACTCGAGACAATCAGGGGCCAGAGTAAGAGAACAGTAATTATGTGCCAAACTATGTGGCACAGATTATTCATCCTTTAAGGGATTTGGAGAAAAAAAGGACTCAGTGTGGGCTAAGGCTATTTGAAATAACTTCATCAGGGCCTCAGAGCAATTCTAAAATGCAAATAATAAACCGGTAAGAAGTGCTGTCTTTCATAGAATTTTTTTCCAAATAATAGGTTGGAAAATATTAAAATACATACCTATATGTGTAAAATTTATATGTTATATTAGGATATAAACTACTTCAATAGTGTAATTTTTATAATTATCATACATTGCATATACTAGATGAATGAAAGCTATCTTTTCATAAATGCAACCTGATATTTAATAATTATTGTTGAGAACAAATTTTAGTCTTTACTACTGGGGCAAAAATAAAGATTATATATTTTACTTTTCACTGGGGTGAAAATAAAGATTATATATTGCTGATGTATGGATGTGAGAGTTGGACTGTGAAGAAGGCTGAGCGCTGAAGAATTGATGCTTTTGAACTGTGGTGTTGGAGAAGACTCTTGA
>NW_011439316.1:0-2047 GCF_000754665.1 Bison bison bison
AAGCACTTTGGTTAGGATTTAATATGATTTCAATTTTAAGGGGCAATATTTCTACAAGACTATTCTTCACTCTAGAATACTGCTGCTGCACTTCATAAAATTGACACATTTACTGCAGCACATACATATTCTTATTTCTTTGTGTCTTAGTATATCAGTAAGCCCAGAGAAATTCTGAAAATTTGTTCTCAAATTTGTTTGAAATTGGAAGTCACAAGAGCGTTTTATTGTAATCTATGTGTTTTTACAGTGAACTTTGTAGTGAACGATTGACTTTGAAAGCTCTCAGAATTCATAAAGAATAGGAGGGTAGGAGCCTGGGCCCCAGCTGCAGTAAATTACAGCCTAACTGAATATTGATTGCATTCTAGACTGTAGTCAAAAAGAAATAAGCGCTTCAGTGTTCATAACTCAAGGCTTTTAATACTTTCGTATGTGAAGGTAGACCAAGAATATTGAGCATTATGGGTTCATAGATTCCCTTGAGCTGAGAATGCTTTCCCAAGCTCTCTGGTCCACCTCATCTGTTGACCTGCCCTGTACCTGCAGAGTATCACCATCCGTCGAACGTGGGGGTGTTTATGAGGAGGGACTGGATGACTTTGCACTTAGTCTGTGCCTCTGGGAGAGGGTTTGGAGGACTTATATTTAAATGTTTTAAGTTACATAGTGGCTTTTTAAATTTGGGGGATTAGTTTCTTAAGGCTAATCAGAGTTAACTATGTCTGGCTTTAGTCATTAAAGCTGTCTGATCACTTTAGTTTAATTGATGCCAGTGAGTTATTTTATGTTTGACATTTCAGTTTCACTTGGAACTTTTACAAATGTTGCTAGTCCTTATTTGAATTTTTTAGCTCTCTATCCTGCAGCTGTGGTTGGCATAGTAAGTGAGAGTGATCTTATAATTGTGCTGTCTCTAGTTTTGTTTTATAAACTACTTGAGTCTAATATTCAGTCCAGATGACTTTTATTTTTCTTATTTCTTAGACTGCAACTGGCAACGTGGAAGCAAAAGTAGTGTGCTTTTATAGACGACGAGATATTTCCAACACGCTTATAATGCTTGCAGACAAGCATGCTAGTAAGTTAATTGCCTTTTTCTTGGAAAAAACTTAAAATGTGTTTTGAGTCTCTTTTTTTTTGTGATATTAGGAAAAATACTGTGTTACCTATAACTTTTTAGTTTCCCATTTGTTTTCCTCTTAGTTTAGATGGGAGTAGGATTTTTGGGTGGCTCTTGGTTTTAGTATGTATATTTTTAGGATGCAACATATATTTATTAATTAGTCAAAAGGTTGAAATAGAAGTCTTTGTAAATAGGCTTTAGCAGACAATCAGGGCAGTGTTTTGTCATCTCCCGTTTTTCACGGTGGTTTGAAGTTTTGAATATGAGGAAATTAATACTTCACTGGTATTTTGGAGGACTTTTTCCCCTCCTCTCTGAAACAGCTGGGTTATATTTACAGTTTGTAAAATTCTGAGTTTTATTATATGTTTGTAGTAGTAGGTATGTGTGGGAAAAAAAAGTTTGCTAAAGAAAGAAGTGCAAGGTGATAGATAATGGAAAATTCTTGAAGGTAGCAACTCTGAGTATTTCTTTGCAGTTTAATTGTCATTGTGTGCTCTTTCCTCCCGGTCAACAGCTTTGACACATCCTAGCACCCCACCCCCTTTTTTTTTAAAGCAACAAAGGATCAATAAAAAAGTGATTTAAATTTTAAAAAAGAAGTAAAGTAGTTTAAGTACTTTGTCTTAAAAGCCGTTTTCATCCTACAAAACATGTAATGAGGTCAGGTATGTGCGTGTGTTAGTCGCTCAGTCATGTCTGACTCTGCAACCTCATGGACTGTAGCCCACCAGGCTGCTTTGTCCATGGGATTCTCCAGGCAAGAATACTGGAGTGGGTTGCCATTCCCTTCTCTATATGTATGTGTATTTTTCAGTTTAATACTGTGATGTGTCAGACTCTGGTCTTGGGGATCCCCAAGCTTGTGAAGTGTTTTGGTAATGGGGGAAAGGAGGCTGTTGTGCAGACAGGTTGGTTCTC
>NW_011439317.1:0-770 GCF_000754665.1 Bison bison bison
ATTCATTTTTCTTCAACTTGTAAGAGACAAATTCTGAGTGATCCTTTGAACCCCTCAGATGTTTCAAAGTGCATTGCTGATGAATGATACCCTCAAGGACAGGGGCTGTCACTGGCATGGGATTTTTTCATGTAAATGTAAGCAAGGTTAAGGATCTTTGCTATTATTTAAAGTGCTTATTGTGATAGAAATGTCTGCTTTATCTCATACAACTGTATATCAATTTTTTAATAATTTATGATTGACCTACCTAGTATACAGACCATGAAAATTTTAGAGATATAAAGGATTTCAAAATTATCTTATTGAAACCATTCTTATGTTCTATGAGGAATCAGTTTGGTCTACTGTTTAAACGGCTTTCCCAAGGTCATGCAACCAAATAACAAGCTGGGGGACCTAGAATCTGCCTTTCTCCTTCACTGCTAAGTTCCTCCCAGTGTGCGTGATATCTCATTTTGTGGACAGTTACACTTATCAGAACATTTACTATAAGAAGTGCAAGAAACTCAATGATGCCGATCCTTACTCTAGTTCCAATGGAAGATATTAATTGGCTTTGGAAAGAATCAATGGTCTTGCTACCTCCTGGTACAGAGAGGGTTCCTTTCACATGAGAGATTAATTTCCTGCTTCAAGGGGGACAAAAGAGGGTCAGAGTATTCTTGCATCAGTGTTTTCTTGCATGGGTACATGCTGAGTTGCTTCAGTTGTGTCCAACTGTTTGCGACCCCGTGGACTGTAGCCTGCCAGGCTCCCCTGTCCATAGG
>NW_011439318.1:0-769 GCF_000754665.1 Bison bison bison
AACCTGGTCACCTGCCAGGTCCAGACTCAGGATGTTAGGGCTAAGCCCCGTCCGGCCTTTCCTGAAAACTTCAGGCCACAGCATTTCTAGCCAGATTGAGCAACTGGGCAGCTGTGCAGCAGCCCAGGGTCTGGAGGCTGGGGCAGTGAGGCTGGGGTGTACAGGGAACCCAAGGATGACAATCAGAACCAGACCTGGTAAAGAGACCGACTGGGTGAGCCCTGGGGAACCAGCGCCTTCAAAGGGTTTAAATACAGAGCAAATGCACTGATATAGTTGGTGTCCAAGGCAAGGCTGGCAGGCCCAACTGACAGGGATCTGGGAAGGAGTGATAGTCCAGGAGGGTGGTCAGAGCTGGGGGTAAGTTCCACAAAGACAGGACGGCATTCTGGGGGATCCAGGGCAACTTTGAAGTGAGCCTGCAGCTGACCTGAGCTGCCCATCCCAGCCTGCACTAGCCTTGTGCAGCTTCTGGGCACTGGAAATGTGATGGGTCTACACAGACGTAGTGAATGAACTTATGGTTCCCAGGGGGGATGATGGAGGGAAGGGATAGCTAGGGAGTTTGGGATGGACATGTGCACACTGCTATATTTAAAATGGGTGACAACAAGGACCTACTGTATTCCACAGGGAGCTCTGCTCAATGTCATATAGCAGCCTGGATGGGAGGAGGGTTTGGGGGAGAATGGATACATGTATATGAATGGCCGAGTCCCTTTGCTATACACCTGAAACTATCACAACATTGTTAATCAGCTGTATGCCA
>NW_011439319.1:0-766 GCF_000754665.1 Bison bison bison
ATTGACTGCAGGAATCTGGTCAGAAAAAGTACCTCCCTGGCTGAGACAAAGGGTCTCTGCCCAAACTGAGATCCCATTACAAGTCCAGTCAACCAACTGAGTAACAACCTGACTTGTCCATTAAACTGGGAAGTTGGGAGTTAGATTAAAGCTGACAAAATATTTTTGTTCCAGATCCAGACTGATGGCTACAAGTTAATAACCACAAAATAAAAAAGCGAAATGAGCACAGTGCGTATTCCTGTGTTAATTAGTACTAGAAATTCTCTCCTTCTTTTTGTTAAACAATACTGAAAGTAGGTGAAAATAACCTAGCTATTTGTTCCAAGAAATACTTTCTCTTGGAAACTAAGACTGTCAACTAACTAAAGAGCTTATCAAAACTTGCTCATTATGAATCTAGGCTTTTTCCTTTCTGTGCTCTCCAATCTGAAGTTAGTATATCTTAAAATATGTTCAATCATAAACTAGTTTCCCATTTTGCAAGATATACCTAAAAACCATCCACTCTGGATTCTGAAATGGAACAATGTCCCCTGACTTCTCTCTCTGAAACATCATCAAAGTTTTGCAAAGGTGGTATTCTCCTCTCCTGAAATGACTCTAATACATTTGGCTTTGCTTGATCAGCAGTTTTTTACAGTAAACATTTTGGCTGTTGACAGTGGACACACGGAAAAGCAATAAACAAAGGACTCACTGCAGATGGTGACTGCAGCCATGAAATTAAAAGATGCTTACTCCTTGGAAGGAAAGTTATGACCAA
>NW_011439320.1:0-763 GCF_000754665.1 Bison bison bison
ATGAATGTACACAGCAGGCCTGGTATAGAGGAGGGCCTTGTCACAGTCTCCTCTCCTGCCCCCTTCCTCTCCCCTCCTTCCTAAAGCAGTGGGCTGGCTAGGCTGGAGGTGCTCACTGGGGTCCCTCCCTGTCCGGACACTCAGGTGAACAACTGAGAACAGATCTGGGTGTGTTGTGGGGAGAAGGGAGTAAATAGATATGTACCCCACCCTGGTTTCTAGGACAAGAAGCCATTTTTGCTTTGCCTGGCCCTGGGGCCTGCAAAGAGACAGGCGGTTTCAGCCTAGAGTGGGCTCCCTTACAAGGGAGCGTGCCACGTGTGGATGAGTGAGGGCACGGGTTCAGGGACCACCTGGCGAGGAGGTCACCGAGGCAGACTGATGTTGCTTCCTGGCTCCATCTCTTACTAGCTGGTGATGCCGGGCAGGCTCTGGCCATTCCCCACACCTGCAGGGTAGGAGTGGGAGTGACTACCTGCCTGCCTGCCTTACAGTGGGGTGTGAGCACCAGGTGAGAGAATCACCAAGGCAGCCTCTGTAACCCAAGGGCCACGTGAATGCAGCACTACACGGAGCATGGCTGTGTTAGGTGGGAGGTTGGTCGAGATGATCTATAAAGATCCCGCAACTCTGTGGGCCTTAAGATTCCAAGGCCAAAGCTACGAGTGTAACCCGTTCAGGGTTAGAATACTCGCTGGTGATGTCTCCAACATCCAAGAGGCAGGGTGAGCGTGCATGTGGGTGGGGAGACATCACCAGCAAG
>NW_011439321.1:0-759 GCF_000754665.1 Bison bison bison
GCATTTAGGAGTGAAAGTCACCTGTTAAAAAGAATCATTTGTCCTCTCCAGCATCAGGTTCCCCACCTAGAACATTACGATGACAAAATCCACCTCATAGGACTACAGCAAAGATTAAATGAAGTGGTCATGCACTTAGTAAACTGCAGATTAGAACTCCTAATCAGAAAAATTACTTAAATTTGTATTGTGGTCTTTAATAAAAATATCAAAACATATGTGTTCTCTATAAATTTGATAAACCGTGTTTAAGAGCAAGACTATTCTTACCCAAAAGCAAATAGATTCTGCAATATTAAGACTTTCATTAAATAGCTGTGTCCCCTGTCCCCATTCTTTCCTTCCTTGCTCTCTCCTCAGTCTCTGTTAAGTATCCGTGGTTCCCTGTTTTCCCCACGACGCAATAGCAAAACAAGTATTTTCAGCTTCAGAGGTCGGGCAAAGGATATCGGTTCTGAAAATGACTTTGCTGATGACGAACACAGTACATTTGAAGACAGCGAGAGCAGGAGAGACTCACTGTTTGTGCCGCACAGACACGGAGAGCGACGCAACAGTAACGTTAGTCAGGCCAGTATGTCATCCAGGATGGTGCCAGGGCTTCCAGCCAATGGGAAGATGCACAGCACTGTGGATTGCAATGGTGTGGTTTCCTTGGTGGGTGGACCATCAGCTCTAACCTCACCTACTGGACATCGGCCAGAGGTGATAATAGATAATAAATTAGCTACTACTGACATTATACACCAATTTGAAATA
>NW_011439322.1:0-758 GCF_000754665.1 Bison bison bison
TTCTCTTCAGTCACAGATGATCAAAGGCCACCATCTTAACCACACAGGCTGGTGATTGCTCACTGGGGTTCTTGCAAGTCATGCCAACCTGATGGGGGAGAGAGAAGCATGATCTAGATTCAGCCATTGCTGATTTCAAATCCCTCAGTTTCACCAGGACTTGATGGCAAAAGCTTAGCGTGCCAATTGCCTTCAATCTATTCTTTTTCTTACATGATGAGTTTTCTTCTTTACTCCCCAATTCTTGTCCTTAGTATTTTTAATTAATGATGATTAACAGAGAAAAGTCTATGCAAACTCACATTAGGTGAAGGTCTCCTTCTGGTCAATTTCCCATGTCAAGGTGTGTAACTTGGCATCAATGTTATTAAACTCCCAAGAGATTTGGGAAATGTGTCTGGGGATGAGGAAGCCTAATCAAGTATGATGAATAACTTATTCACTTCCCCACATGAATGGTGGGAGGGGTTTAAAATTCAAGTATTAAAGGCAGAAAAAGAGGGACTTCCCTGGTGGTCCAGTGGTTAAGAATCTGCCTTGCAATGCAAGGGATGTGGATTTGATCCTTGGTCAGGGAACTAAGATTCCATATACCATGGAGCAACTGAGCCAGCACATTACAGCTAAAGAGTCTGCGGGCCACAACGAAAGGCCCCATATGATGCAACTAAGATTTCATATGCCTCAACTAAGACTGACCCAGCCAAATAAATTAATTAATTAAAAAAAAAATACAACAAAAGATATATTTTTGAGAA
>NW_011439323.1:0-2047 GCF_000754665.1 Bison bison bison
TTTAAATAAAAAAAAAAAAAAAAAAAAAAGAAGACTAAGGTAAAAAAAGGCAGAATGATGTGGGGGCCAAGAGAGCTGAGAGTAACATTCAGTTCTTTTCATTTCCAATTGAGCTTTCTTTGCATTCAGGCAGAATATTAGCTTTAGAAAATAATTAGGATCTTTCCATTGAGGCAATAGACTACATTCTCCTGGCTGTAAATAGTGTTTGTTCTATATTTAGTGGCTAACTATATTCCGTGAGCAACTTATGGTCAAGTTCTTCTTCTTTTTATTTATTTATTTTTTTGGGTAACAAGTTGCATTTTTTACAACAACAATAAAAAGTGAAGTTAGACTCATGTTGGCTTATTTCTTTCAGTTCTGCACAATATTCTTTAGTTATACACAAGTTAACACTTGTTTTTTTCACTCTTACCCTTGAAAGTAGGGCAATCAGAACATCCCATGTAATTAAAGGCAGAGAAATTTACATGTGATAAGTAGAAGATAAGTTCTTATACGTTTTTATGCTTTTAAAGGAGTATTACCCTGCAGCCACGCACTTATAACACATTACATACACATGTGCATACAGAGAATTTGTGAAAGATGATGTTGGGTAAAAGTACTTGCCTCAAGTTTCATGGAAGTGTTTTCTATTTCAGACCAGAGAAGTCTCATCCTTCTCAACCATCTGGCTTATATTATTGCAGGTTCTGCTGCCAGTGTTTGCTTTAATAGTGAGAAGCTGTGCCTACCTATGTTACCTTCGAGAGGATCATTCATTAGTGACTGATTTGGTTTAAAGCTTTATTTATCTATTATGACAAAATGGTAACACAAATAAATGCTTTCTGAGCTAGAGATGTTTCATTTTCAGAGTTTAATCACATTCACATAAATATAGCTTCATGGTTCATTCCTGTCACAGTCTTTATAAATGGAATCCATCTTACTAGACTGTCAGATCAGTATAAGCAGGCATTTGGCTACCAACATGAGTACTGGAAAATTTAACTCTTAAAAAATTTTTGTCCAGATTCTCTATTTTGTCAGAGTTGATATGTTTGATAATTCCATTTCTGTTGTTAGAAGAAATAGTATGGTGTGGTTATTAAAACCTGGACTCTGAAAAGAGACGAGTTGGATTTGAATCCTATCTCTGTCACTTACCCATGCTGTGATCTTGAACAAGCACTTTTCCTATCTGTACCTTGGGATCCTCATCAGGAAAATGGAAATTTTAGTAAGATCTAATTTGTATATAGTTGAAAAGAGTAAATAAGTTAATATATGCTTAATGTTTAGATAACATCTGGGACATAGTGTTAGTTGCTATTTTATTATGAGGACATATGTAAAAAAATGGTTTGGATATTCTCTTTGAAATGTCTTTAATAATATTTCACCAAAGGAAATTTTGGCATATCAATAATCATTGTTAGAGTTACAAAGGATTTTCCACCTATGTTTTTAAAAAATAAAAGTCATGCAAATTCTTTTTTAAGGCAATTTGAGTAATTGGATATTTTGAGACCAAGAAAGAAGTAAAGTTACCTTATAACTAGACCCATTGGGGTTATATATAAATTCATTTCAAATTCTTTCAGAGAATTCTATTTCCTCTCTTTTAGTTATTCTTCTTACCGTGAAGAGAATATTCCCTCAGGGGGTGGAGAGAAGAACTTTAATCACCATATTCTCTGTTTCCTTGCCCCAATTTTATTTGGTCAGATGAAATCTCCTGGGAATCCCAGTCAGCTTTGTCCTCCCTCTCTCTCTTCCCCCTCCTTTTCCTGTCCTGTTTCTCCTGCTCTCTGTTCTCCCTCCTTCAGCTGCTCACATAAGCTCTCAGTCTTCATTTTCTTTAGTAACTCTTACTCATTTACTCATTCTTTAAGACTCAGATCAGTTTTCACCTCCCACACAAAATCTCTCTCTAATCTTCAAGAAAGTGTTGTTTTTTCCCTTCTCTATGCCTTCACTGGACTCTGCTCATTGAGATGTATTATCTTCTAATTATCATTTAATATGTTGAACTGTGACTTCAAGATACCAGCAACAT
>NW_011439324.1:0-745 GCF_000754665.1 Bison bison bison
ATCATGCCTCATGGTCACTAATGATTTAGGTATATTCCATTCCAGAAGCGAAGTTATTGATAGGAACTCTGAAGTTGCCCAAGAGCAACTGAAAGTTTGGCCACAAAAATGGCCTGAAAAACAGATTTTAGATTAATCAAACTTCTACTCAGCAAAATCCTTTATTAACCAAGGAACATACAGTAAATTATATTACTTCAGTTATACTAACATACAATATTCTATTAGTTTCAGGTATACAGAACAGTGATGCAATATTTTTATACATTATGAAAAGACTACTGTAAATAAAATCAATTACCATCAGCACCATATGAAGTTGTTACAATATTATTGATTATAATCCCTATGTGGACATTACATCTTTGTGACTTGTTTCACAGCTTGAAGTGTGTATCACAAGTTTCCATTATTCACAACAAAGATTATTTTCAGTAATAAAAATTACCATGTTTGCTTTATAGAACTTTTAAAACCCAGAAGATAAAGCTTAAGACTTCAAAATAAAAGTCTGCAGAGTCAGTAAATTCAATGCTTGGTAGTAATCTAATTTGATGAACAAAAGAAATTCCACAAGCTGACCCAATAAAAGGACAAATCTCAATTCATACCTCAGAGTTTGAACCACCATCATAGGCACTGGTAGCCAGTCGAGCCAAGTTACAGAGATGCTGAAACAGGTTTAAGCCAGTCATGCTAATTGTTTCAGGTTTTAGCTGGGGCATCTTAAAAAAAAAAAAAAAAA
>NW_011439325.1:0-745 GCF_000754665.1 Bison bison bison
TATCCTCCCCTCTCCTTTGTCACCATGCTGTATAAGTAAGTCAGCGAAACCCTCAGAGCATTCAGTCATATCCCAGATGTGGCCAGAAGGAAAATAAGTATGTCTGACTGAGATGTTGTAGAAACTTTTAGGAGGAACAACCCAGTGAAAGAGATTAGAAAGTGAACATCTGAGTCTTAATTAAAGTGAAGGCCTTGGAACAACACACTCTATTTCGGAAATTATCTGAATCCTGAAGCCCAGGTTTTGGCCTGTATCCCCCCAGTTAGGTAATACGAAATATCCAAGAAAATCTCAGAAGAATAAACAGAGCCCTTGTTTAGGTAGGTTCTTCTTTTCCCCATGCTATCCCTCAGACCATGGAGAAATGAAAACAAACTTGAGCTTGGAGGGCACAGATATTAGATTTTAAATATGATAGAAAAAGACTTAATGAGTAACTCACACCATTAGAGCATTTAGAATATGCTGGGAGAGAGTGAGAGCAGGAGGAGAAGGGGACGACAGAGGATGAGATGGTTGGATGTCATCACCCACTCTACGGACATGGGTTTGGATGGACTCTGGGAGTTGGTGATGGACAGGGAGGCCTGGCATGCTGCCGTTCATGGGGTCTCAAAGAGTCAGACACGACTGAGTAACTGAACTGAACTGAACCGAACACCACTGCAGAAATCACAAAAGAATCACCTATTCAATGGACCGTGCTGAAAATTGGACTATTGGCATAGAAGAAAAGCTTGAG
>NW_011439326.1:0-2047 GCF_000754665.1 Bison bison bison
CATGAATCTAAAAAAAAAAAAAAAAAAAGCCTTTTCACATAGGAAAATCAATGCTTGCATCTTTAAACCAATGTTTTTTCTTTAAACCATCCAATGCTTGGATGCTCCTAACCAATTATACAATTGAAAAAATCAGAGGTTCCTATTTCATGGACCAGTAGAAAGTTGGGACAGGAAAAGAATGCTTTCTCTTTCTTTCCTGAGCCATAAGAATAAGATTAGAAACACAGGAGATTGAGACACTTTCCAAGGGCAGAGGTCATATTTTAAAGGCTTTACTGATGTCATTTAATCATATCTCATATGCAGAAATTTGCTATGCTTTGTGATCATTATTTTAAGCAGTTCTGTTGTCCTGCCTTTTTAAAAAAAAATCTAGTCATTCACAATTCTTTAATTTTTCCACATAATATAAAGGGCCAGTTGAAGAGAAGATAATATATCTAACTTAGTCAGAATATTTCATGTTTATCTATAATTAGAACTAATATTTATGACAAATTCTACATCTTTTGAGGTCTGAAATAATCTTTTCCTTTACCTTATAGAGAAGACCTACAGCAGTGCTTAGCACATAATCATAGTGAATGCTCAATAAATGAATGAATTAATCTAATTTTACTTATTTTCTTTTCTCTTTAAAACGTCACTTTAATTCTTTATACTTCTTTCTTTCAATTTCTTGTGTTTCCTGTAAACATCCTCATTTTCTTTCCCCTCATTCATCTTTCTTTCTCCTGGGAAACTGCTCTCTGTAATTGTTTTATTTTCCTATCTTTCTGCCTCTTATATTCTCCTCTCATTCATCCTTTCTCCTCTGTGTCTATAACTATCTTTAAAATCACCTTTTCAGGTATAACTTGGATAAATGGAGAGGAACATCTTAAATCAAGAGAGATTGAAACTGAGAAATTACTTATTAGTCATGGGGAGAAAAGCCAGAAATCTGTCCTGAGCTGCTTTGAGACAAAGCCAAACCAGAATCTATTTTGATGTCACAAACATCCTAAATGGACTTCCAGTCTTCCTTGATTGAGCCTTTACTTGAATATAGAACTTATTTCAAAAAAAGCTGATCCACACTTCACTAGCATGCATATTTATATAGACAAACCTATAAAAAAAATTCCTATTAACTCTGAGTAACTGAATGGAGAAAATCTAAATTAGTGAAAGAAGCAATGTTGTTTTTTCTTTAAGCATCTACAACCAATAGAACCCATCTTATGACTTTGTATAAGGTAATAAATATTAATTTGAAATAGATAGTTCAAATTATTACTATGAAGCTCCCTAATTTCCAATATTTTAAAATTTTTCAATAGATCTAAAATATATGGAATATTTTCTGTCTTTTCCAGTAACTCTGCCAACCACAAAATTGTTGAATTTGATTACAATCAAAACAAAGACAACATGAGTAATAAAGACTATCTAGTTACCTTGGGAGACATAACTTTCTCATGAGACTAGTGTGCTAGAAAGTTGAAATGAAGCTTAATATTGACAGACATAAATTAAAGAATGACAAATTAATAAGAATGACAAATTATTTATTAATAAATTAATGTGCATATTCAGTAAATGAATCCCTCATAGATTGTTGTTTTGGGGATTTTGGCCTTAAGGTAAGGAGAAAGAAAGGAAAGAAGAGATAGTGACACATATTCATGATTTGGTCACATGGGAATGAGAAAGGTTTGTGAGGTAAATTACTCTTTTGGAGCAGAAAAAGTGAGAGTTCTGAGAACAGACAGCAGGCAAAAATTCAGTCAGGGCAGAAGCTGACGTAAGAAAAGGACAGCAATAATTACTGCGGACAGGTTGCTGGGTTTCAGGAGCAGAGCTCTCGGTGTTTCAGTCTCATAAAGACCAAGGAACCACTCCAGAAATCAAAGGAGAGACTTATGCAATAAGATGGCCAGGGTTTGGGCTGCTAGGAGTAAGAGGAGAGCCTTACCCCTGGAGCCCCAAACCAAGGTCAGAGCAGAAGCAAAAATCAGGCTGCCTGGAGTTTGATTCTCTAAGCTGTGACCTTAAAGTCCCT
>NW_011439327.1:0-2047 GCF_000754665.1 Bison bison bison
ATGAGCAGAGATGGTGCCGGGGAGTCAGTGCAGGGAATCTTCAGGCTAGAGGATGTGGGCAAACCTGGTAAAGTGTCAGTGATTGCCTTGGATTCTGGGCGCTTACAGAAAACATCTGTCGATTAGGTCACTCAACTCCATCTGTAGGGTCGGAGCTGCCCTACACAATGAGACCAATTTTGCCCTCAGTCAGAGTGTGTTCTGAGAACCAAGGATTCAGGTCGCTTTCCTTCCTTCTGCAGCCGTGTCGCTGTGAACCCCGTTCCGGGATGAACATGCTCTCCTCGGTGCTTGTTACCTACCCCGCCTTGTATCACAGTTCTGCCGTGGCTCCTCTGTTTGTCTTGAAGTGTCTGCGTTGGCTTCATGCTGTGTGCAACTGGCTGTTGTTACCCTGGGCAAATTGCTTACCCTTTCTTTTCCTCCATTTTATCATTTGTAAACTGGGATAAAAATAGTTGCTACCTCATTGGAACTTCTGCACTGAGAACATTTAGAACAGTGCTTGGAACTTACTAAGCACCATAAAAGTACAAAAAACTATCCAAGTGTTACTTGGGCTTGTTTACAAAGATCTGGCTTGTCCATTCCCCGACTAAATACACATCTAAAAGAGTGGAGAGTTTGTGAAGAAAGTCACCAGCAATGCTGGAATGTGGTGTACTCTCGAAGCATCTAGGAAGAAAACAGAGAAAAACTCAGGGCCAAGATCAGGTGGTGTTAATTCTTGGTGTACCTTCCGGGTTATTAGGAACTGGGTTTCTTTTTGATGTGATAAAAGTGTCAGCTAGCATTTATCCCACCCATCCTTTGTTCATTCTCTTTCTAGAAATGTATGTATGTAAATAACTCCAAGGAGGTTATTTTTCTAGACTTTTTATCTTTAGAAAAGAGCTACCATGCATATATTTCATATAATACACCCAAATGCAGTGTGAAAGTTCTTAACGAAGCAGTGACACACAGCCCTTGAAGCTGTGTTCACAACCAAAAGCGTAGTTTTAATCTGCATGCCGAGGACATTCGTCAAATCACCAGAGGGGTTATTATGGAGTTATGAATCTTTCCTTTGCTCTATGAAAAATTTCATCTGCCCTCAGGAAGGTACAAGTCTGCAGTAATTTTTAAGTGAATAAAAATGTTTAATTTTATGGTCCTGCAAGATTTCTTTTTTCTTTCTTTTATGCCTTTGGTGATTCTCATTGCCTTTTTGCAAAATATGTGATTTATACAGTTCAGACAGAGTGGTCACACACACATACACACAGATAGCTAAAGACCTATAAACATTGTTTGCCATAGAAACTGTGGTTCTGTTGATTATTTAGGGTCTTCCACACTCAGCAGTTAGTAAGAAATATTGTTCAAAATTTTAAGTAGAATTGCTTGCATTTAAACCACGAATAAGCACCTGGGTTTAAAATCTCCATTGAAAGGCTCTAGTTTTATGTTTCTATTATTTTATAGTAGATGCACAAACTCACACGGGGTCCTATACTTGTAATCAGTGTGCACATCTGCATCTAATTTTAAAAACATTCACAGTAAAATTAACGTAGAAACTTAATTTATTAGAATTTCAAAGCAGGAAAATACCGTACAGAGTCTCTGGTCTAATTCCATTTTTAAAATAAGAAATTGTAGTGAGAGCTGGATGCACCGTTTATTCTGATTGTTCATGTTATGAAAGGTAAGAAGTTAGCCAAAGTATAGAATTGCTAAAGAGGTTCTTTTTTTTTTTCTCCCTTAGGGTTTTGCCATATTTATCCTTAGTAAGTTCTTCCTTTATCTAGAACTTCAATTATTTCCTTAAACCACAAATTTTATTGAGGATTTGCATTCTATAGACTCCTTCAGGGAGGTGATGAGTAGATCAAAACGGTCTTAGAAAGTTTTGTGAATGTTCTTTGTAAAAGAGTTAAGATTTGGTGGGCTACCAGAAATATACTTGTGTGTGTTCAAGAGCTGTTTCCTAGAGTTCGAGAGGCTACAGGACATCATCTTGTGTCCAGGTACTGCTCTGTCGTTGGGAAAGGACAAAGCACAG
>NW_011439328.1:0-2047 GCF_000754665.1 Bison bison bison
GACTGAACAACTGCAAGTTTCTAAGGAAAGCATCTCACCCATTTTTCCTTTTAGTCTATCTCCACGCTCTTTTTGTGGATTTCATGAGGAATCAGACTTTAGAATTGATTATTTTTTTCATCTAGAAAAACATACTATGCCTTAAGCATAACCACAACAAAAACTATAAACTTTCCTGCCAAATTGGTGTGGGTAGTATTTGACTTCACCTTTTCTGCTTTTCTTTTTCAGATTTTTCTGTTTGTTTGTTTCTCAGTTTTCTCATGAGGATGAAGTGAATTTAAGAAAATACTCAGCTTAATCTCTCTCTCTCTCTTTCCATATACACATACAAGTTACATCCCCATGAGTCTAAGCATCCAATATTTTTAATGTCGATGTAGGAAAAAAATCAGTGTACCGAGGTAGTCATTTTTAAAAAAATTCAAAACAGAAAAATGACAGATAGTATTCACATCTTCAGCTTGTAGGAAGGAACCTCCCGCGTATGTGTTACTTATTTGGAAGGAGATGGTCAGCTTGGGTCAGCCAGTCCTAGGGGAATATTGTTAAGTCAAGATCAGCTGTGCCTACCTGTTGACACTGCAGGCTTTCTGGATTTACAGTTTCCTGCATTTAGAGCTTCCTGGCTTGAGAAGTGGATCGTCAGTGTTGGGAGGAGTGGAAGCATGGGTGGGCTATGAGTGTAGCATGGAAAATACAGGAATCCAGGAGGAGGAAGAGTGATTATCTTCCTGCTCACCATGGAGACTTTCTCACTTTTGCATTTACTTAACGCCCACTTATTAAGCAGGTAGGATGTTCCCAGCATGGTATGAGGCACTTGTGGACACAAAGATTAGTAACTCATGGGCCCTGGCCTGGAGGAGTTTTTAAGTTTGCAGCACGAGCGAGGCAAGCAAACAGGGCATAATACTCTCTGACAATGTGAACAAGGGGCTTTGGAAGTTTGAAAGAGAACTGCTTGGGACACATGTCCAAGATAGGTGATTTCATTTGGTATTCAACAAGTATGGGAGGTAGGGCAGAGCAAGGAGAGGAAGGAGAGAGAAATGGGAACTTCAGCTGGAAAGGGAAGGCCAGACCAGGGTTCTTATTTCTCTGGGGGACACTCAGGTTCACTGTTCCTTGATTATCGGGGCTTGTATAAAGAAGCTGGAGGTTTCTCCCGTAGTTCTTATGTAGAGTGTGTCTTCTGCCTCCCTGTCATTTTCATGGGAGGAGGAGTGGATTTGAGATGGTTTTCTTTTTAGTCTAACTGATGAGCCACATTTAGGTTCCCTTCTGGAGTGAATAAGTGGAACTCCTTGTCCCTTGGGCATTTACCTGAAGGTTTAAGATAGAGAGAAGGGCACACAGACATGGACAGGGTTGTGGAAATATCAGAGGACATTAGTATAAGGCGGATAGTGACCCCCCCAAAAAAAATCCTTCCAGAATGAATTCCTAACTTTGCGCGAGTGCCAGAAGTATGGGTACCGTCGGCTTCCACTTCAGAGCTTCCACTTCTCTCAGAACAGATGAAACATGCTGTTTTGGTTAGTTCTCTGTGTCTCTCTCTCCCTTGGGGCTGGAAGCCCCTCGGAGGCTGGGAGTTGAACTGTTTCACTTACTTCCCAGCTCCTGGCACAGCTCCAGGCACATAAAAAGAGCTCAGTCCATTCTGAATGAATGAACGCTGCAAGTGTAAGGATGTTGGCTTTTAGTTTGTGTTCATGATGGAGACTCTGAATATCTTTTTAGGTTTATCATTTTGGGTTTTTAATTGTGATCGCACACAGTAATCACTGGAACAACTAGTTCTGATAATAACTTGTTTTTATTCATGGTAGAACTAGCCTGTTGAAGTGAAAGATTTGAGCACAATAGTTATGAAACTGTACCCCCTGCCTTGACCTTGGACGCTCACTTAGAAGACACTTAAGAGCCACAAATTGAAAAACCACTGTACTAGAGGCTTCACATCAGCGTTGTCCAATTTGTTGCTCTCCTTATTCTCAGCATGATGCTTTGACTTAACTGTTCTCTCTGAGCTGGTCTTCCTACC
>NW_011439329.1:0-719 GCF_000754665.1 Bison bison bison
AAATCTAAATCAAATGGTTTTCCCGGGTGATACAGTGAACACGATGGTGACTAGGTGATGCAGAAGAATGAGAAGTGTTATACCACACTGTCACCTGCGTAGCCCAGCCTAGTCACAGCCAAATCTAATCTCCTAGGCGAAATAGGGTATGATAAGATTACATAATTAATTTTCCTGTTAGGCATAATTGTTACTGACTTTATGTCATTACAGTGTCAGCTCATCCGGTAGATGATTGCTATCACATTCTAATTACGAAAACACACAAACAATTTGTAACCATTCATTATTAAATAACAAGTGAGGGCACAGTTGCTAATGGAAACGTAGAAAAAATGAAAATTAAAGGCAAACTGGACAAGAAGGGCTTAAGAAATTAATAAATTAGTCCTGATGAAATTTCTCGGCTGTGTTACTAGTCATCAAGCTCTCAGATTACCTGCTAGACATATTTTCTAACAGCCACACCGTTTAACTTGATTAAATGTCAGAGTGACCCGAATCACTCAGTGTCACCAGGAACAAACAGAAATACAAATAGTTAAGACACAGTTGAAACTCTCACCTCCACACTTAAAAAGATAGCATTCTCGCTTGGTTATATGTTGCGGCTGCTGCTGTTAAGTCGCTTCAGTCGTGTCCGACTCTGTGCGACCCCATAGACGGCAGCCCTCCAGGCTCCCCCATCCCTGGGATTCTCCAGGCAAGAACACTGGAGT
>NW_011439330.1:0-2047 GCF_000754665.1 Bison bison bison
AAAACACAAGCGTTTTATGATCCTGAAGTGAATCTATAGCTTTTAAAGATTGTTAACACCAAGAACAAGTGTCAGAAGTAGAAGCAGGAGTTTAAATCTTGCAAATATGACATGTTGCCATTTCAGGACAGTAGGCTTAGGTTTTAACTGTATTTTTAAAAAAGCAATCCTAGTTTTTACATAAACGGTTTTAAAAGTAGGACCAGAGATTTGGTTTTTTAAGAGATTGGTTATATTTTTGAAGGCAGTATAGGCTAAAAGCTATTTGTCTTGAAAATAGACATCTATTTAAGAAGAATGTTGAATGGTGTAGAAACAAATGCTGCACTAATTAAAAACCCATACTAAGTCCTAGAGAGCAAGACAGCTTGAGAGGAGGCGGGCAGGTAGGTGTTGGTACCTGTGGAGGGATACCGTGGAGACACTGTGGGTTCATGTCCATACTCCTGCATTAAAGCCAGTGGTACAATATCACAGTTAAGTGAGGTTTTTTGGTTTCCCAATACATAGAAATGTTATGTTTACACTGTACTATGTCTATTAATAGTGTGCACTGTGTCTAAAGAAACAGTGTACATAGCTTATTTTATTGGCAAAAAATGCTAACCATGATCTGAGCCTTCAGTGAGTCGTAGTTGTAACATCAGAGATCACTGATGACAGATCTCTATAACCAATATAATAAAAATGAAAAAGTTTGAAATTCTGAGAATTACAAAATGTGGCACGAGACATGAAGTGAGCAAATGCTGTTAGAAAAAAATAGTGGTGATAGATTTGCTTGACACAGGGTTGCTTCAAACCAGCAATTTGTTTTAAAACACGAAGAAACCACAGCATAATTGCAGGAAAACAAGGTATGCCTGTATTCACCTTTTTGGTTGTGTCATTAGGGGTTTTGGGTAGGATCCGTTACTACAGAAAAGCGTGACCGAGAACCAGAGGTCAACTTAGATCCATTTTGTCAAGTGGTTCTTCCTTATGGTTACGCCGCAATTCCTGGGCACCTTTCCCAAATCCTCCTGTGGAAGCCTCATTTGTAAAGATTGGTTCTGTCAGCCTGGACGCTGGGTGGAGTTTAGGCATGTTTACTTTGGGGAACTTTCCCAGTTCTCTGAAATACGCATTCTGATGGCCATACATGAGTAGGAAGCACTAGTGTCATTAAATCATGTTATGTAACAAGAGATTAAGATGTATTTAGGGAAGTTGGCATTAAATGGTTGTTTAGTAATCACTGCTTCTGTTGTAATTCTGCAGCCTGGGCAGCATTATGGAGCGCTCCTGGGTTTTTTACTCTGGGAAGGGATAAGACCACAGAGATTTAGAGAGACTGGAGGTAGACAGGAGCGGGGAGAATGCAGTAGGTGAGTGCAACGAGAGGAGTGCTGGGCACCCCTGTGTGAGGGCGATGGTAGTTCACTGGGTGTTAAGCTGTGCAGGGGGGAGTGACAGCTGTTTGAGATTTCATCTGGTTACTGGAAGAGGTATGGAAAAGGGGCTAGATTTAGAAGGTGCTTTGAGTTCAGTTTTAGAAGTTTCTGTGGTACAGATGGGTAGAGCTATCTAATGAGAGTTTCAGGATTTGACTTAAAGTTGTAGGAACCTTTATGCCTAGGAGATCTGGTCAGGATGAGGTCAAGATTGGCAGCCCAGTGCAGAGGCCAGGATTGGTCAGGGTCAGTCACTGTAGAGAAGCCCCGTGGTTGGCCGTTCAGGCTTTTGTGTTCCTTTAGGAAGATTCTAGTTACTATAATAGGAACAACAGGCTTACCGACCACTTCGTATACGCCAGGCGCTTTCCAAGGAGGTTACATACATATATTGCTCCCCCCGCCCCCAACAACCCCGTGTGGCTAAGTTGATCGCCCACAGTCAACACAGTGCCAGTAGTTTGGATTCTTCGAGGCAGCCTGGCTCCAGGGCACATACCATCTCCCGTGGAATGCGGTGGGCAGAATCCGGACTGTCAAGTGTTAGAGGAATAGAAGGCTGAAAGAGCGGATGAGTGAGTAAGTTGAGGACCTAGAGGCCAGGAGGGCGGGTT
>NW_011439331.1:0-2047 GCF_000754665.1 Bison bison bison
CATGGACTGTAGCCCTCCCAACCCACTCTAGTATTCTTGCCTGGAGAATCCCATGGAGAGAGGAGTTGGGAGGGCTACAGTCCATGGGGTCACAAAAGAATCAGACACAGTTTAGTGACTAAAACAAGAACAAAGCATAAACAGCATATACAAAAACACTTTAAAAAAAGTGGTCCATAGATAAATGCCATTTAATAATAATGTAACAATTATAATTATAAATTATAACAAGTTATCACCTTAGAAATTCTTCTCCATTTATCATATTCTCATTCTCTACACTGTGGGAAGAGAAGTGCATGATTGAAACGACATTTTTAGAAAACTGTACTGAACTTAAACATATCTTATACTCTCACTTGTGGCAGAAATGGGTTTATGTTATGCTTATCAAAAGCAGGCTTTCCTTGAAAATTAGACTCTCAAAGAAATTGATTTTTACAATAGTTATAAATCTTAGTGAAGATATAAATTTAATACAGGGTACAAAAGAAAGGATAAATATTTGAATCATTATGCAGGAGAACTGGGAGAAGATTCTGGTGTAAAACAAGGTGAAATGGAGACCTGTCTCCAGGCAGTAAAGAGTCCTATCAAAGTACAGTTTATGAAAGTTTCCCAAAGTTCTATTTCCTGACTTTCTTAAACATCTTCTGATCTATCAATTCCAGCAATATTTTGGCAGCCTAAAATTACACCATTCTGACCTTGACATTAGTATTCAACAGCACTGAAGGGAGAATGACAGCTTCTCCATCCTGGCGGGTGATCTTGCAAGCTTTTACCTTCATGACTATGGAGTTTCTGTCAAGGGTGCTTCCAGCCGAATGATCGCATTCTTTTGAATTATGAAGTGGCTGCAAACTGTGCTAATTGGGTCCGCACTGATGTCACTGATAAGGATTAAACAGCCTTGATGGTCTTAAAGTCACAAATAAATACCATCTTGTTACACATGTATATTCCACTTAGCCTCATCCATAGCTAAGGCCATGCAGAACAGAACTGCTTTATTTAATTAAAATCGTCATTAAAGACATTAAGATGAATTAGAGGCAAATCATAAAGAGATGAATGGAATAGCTGAGAGCCACTACAATGAAAGGTTAAATATCGTGATTATTTTTTTTCATTGTTGATGAAGACTGAACAATATGCTTGGGAGTGCAGAAAAGAGTAAGAACTGAGCTATAAATGCAGCAGAACAAAAAGCATATGTCCAATCACAGAAGCCATAAGAGACAACCGCCTGAACTAATATAACTGTTTCATCTGTTGCATTACAAAGATTTTTTTTTCTATATTTAAAGATCTTTAAACAGTAAGCTCCCAAAAGGCAGGGAAAGGACTAGAAGAGTCTGTGACTATGTCCTTTGTATAGTAGAGTGGCATTGGTACTCTGGGTGCTTATTAATTTCTATCTGATAGCCAGTGGGAATTTGCTGTATGATGCAGGGAACTCAAAGCCAGTGTTTTATGACAATCTAGAGAGGTGGGTTGGGGAGGGAGATGGGAGGAAGGTTCTAGAGCATGGGACATGCGTATACCTATGGCTGATCCATGTTGATATACAGCAGAAATCACCATACTACTGTAAAGTAATTGTCCTCCAATTAAAAAAAAAATTAAGTGTTATCTGATGTAAGCATAACAGTCAGTGTGAGAGTCTAGAGGACTATAATGAACTTCTATATACAATTCAGAGATCTTTAACCACAATACTATATTCATACTTTAAATGGGTGGAATGTGAATAAAATAGCTAAAATTGGTAAATTATCGATAAGGTACTAAGCCACTGAAAATCAAAGCATAATAAATTACTATATGGACAGAGGAGCTACAGTCCATGGGGTTGCAGTCAGATATGGCTAAGGGACTAACACTTTCATTAAAAGACAAATTTGCCTACTGAGTTGCTCCATGAACTTAATATAGGCACATTGAGTCATTCAACAAATAATTTCATCATGAAAATTTTTCATACAAAGAGAGTATAGAAGTTGATATTTTAAAAACTCAGGTTAAAGTGCAATAATGAGGTTGT
>NW_011439332.1:0-703 GCF_000754665.1 Bison bison bison
AATTAACATTTACTGAGAAATTAATATGTCTCAGTAACAGTTCTTATTTCTTAATTTTACTGCTTTAATATGCCCCTCATTCAAATCTATTATACATTTTCTACATGCATTTGTTTATTGTACCCCATCTTTTATTATCTTTATGTTAGATTACAGTGAGAGTGGGGAGGGGTGTAAAATCAGTAACATCTTTGAACTTGATCACACTTCCTCAAATGGATGGAACTTTGACCCTAACTGACAAGAGTGTATTGATTGAAAAACTTCATGCTGCAGAAAATAAAAATATACAATTCACAAAGTTATATGCTTAATTCAGTTTCATTATATTGCCACAGTCAGTTGTTTTCCCACTTTAACATGTCTGCAGGGAAAACAGGTAATTAAATAACTTTTCCACTCAAATGGCCACTTTATCAGCTTAATAATTTCTCCCTTTCCAAAGTAATTTGTTGTCACAATTATTGACAGATTATAGGACAAGCACACAGATAGATACTTTGATTATTTTCATTACAATTATCATACGATAATATTTTTAAAAATGAAAGAAAGTATGAAAGTTGAGAGTCTCGAGGCTTAATTTATGATTGTGAATAGAAAGCCTTTCAGAGAGGAGAAGTTTGTGTGTGTGTGTGTGTGTGTGTGTGTGTGTGTGTTTTTCTATTTTAGTTAAAAGAAATCAAGTAGAGAATGTTGAGGA
>NW_011439333.1:0-700 GCF_000754665.1 Bison bison bison
TAACTAAACGGTGTCAATCAGAAGACCTAAAAAAGAGGAGTCAAATATTGGGACACTCTTTCCCTTTTGAAAGACCAGGTTGACTATACTCCTTCAGCAGGCCCACGTTCACAGTGAGGCACCCATGTGCCCATTATCAAAGCTGCTGCACAGTTCTGCGCCAGGACTTTGGTCCTGAAGTAGTTTACTGCATGACCACCACTCTACCTATAATCCATCTCCCTCATTTTAAACACAAACATGCACACACAAACATCTTCCTGGCCTCAAACACTACCCTGGAAGCCAAGGTCTGGGTATTGAATCCATTCTCTATAAGTAGCTCTGACTTCTTGGCTTGAAAATCAAGTGATATTTGCAGAGTATCACTATCAGAGTCCACAGAATGTTAAAACACTGGTTCTGATTAATTCTGGTCCCTGAATAGCTGCCAAAACATTATCCTTATCTGTTTGTGGTTACACACATCCACCCTGTACTTTCCTAACTCCACCCTTTTCATTAAATGAAAGTGGAAGCCTGTCCAGTGAATCTTCTGCATAATGATAAATGCCAAGAGGCATTTTTGGTCTTTTGTACTCCTGAAAATCAGGCATTTATAATTCAATTTGACAAACTTCTTGGGATGTGTTAGATCCCTGAAAAACTCTTTAAAATTTCTAAGCACAGATTTGAAGGTAAGAACAACAGAAAAAATAAA
>NW_011439334.1:0-698 GCF_000754665.1 Bison bison bison
AAAAAAAAAGCATGGAATGCATTCCTCAACTCTCTCCTACAGTGAACAAGAGTTCTTAGGTCTGGGAAGGACCAAATTCTGAGATCTGTGAAGCAAAGAGGAATTAAACACACGGGGGTGAGGGGGTGGACGGGACACCCGGAAGGGCATTCTGTCACACAGGCCGTTCTCAGAGGAGTAAAGTCCTATTTCTAAACCAGGAAATACGTTGAATTGGGTGGAGCAGGTCTTTGTATCACTAAGTAGTGTTGATAGAAGCCGAAGCTGCAGAAGTGAAAGAAGCCTGATCCGCTTGTGTAAGAGTGTGGACTCTTCTCTGGCACCATCCATAGCCCACAAAGTATTTTTTAAGGTGAGGGTGATGAGGAGGGATGACTAAGAATGAGAAAACCGCCCTCAGGATTTTCTAAATGGCAGCGGAGAGAAGCCTCATAAGCACACGGCAGTGAATCATTCAATGGTTTGACTGGTAGGGACTCTTTGGGTCAGTTCACTGTGACATCATGTTTAAAAGAAAACGAGGTTAAAAAATATATATATATGTCAAGATGAAGAAACACTTATTTGGAAAGAAATAACATTAGTAAAAATGAGTTACTATAATCATGTGCTGGTTATATGTAAATTATAAATGGCGTCTGATTTCTTTTTTTAACCAAAGTTATTAAAATGTCCAAATCTGAAAAAAAAAAAAAGGA
>NW_011439335.1:0-2047 GCF_000754665.1 Bison bison bison
TCCCTTTTTTCTTTTTTTTTTTTTTTTTTTTCCCCTTATTTCTTTTCTAACCTGCACTGAGGAAAGTGCTATTGTACACTGCTAACGGGGAATGGGGAGAAAGCCATGACAATTTTATTTACAGACAAAGGGGAAATTACCTTCTTTACTTAAGGAAACTAGCCATACTCTTAGTATGGTGATCTTCACAAGCTGTTTTTTTCTTCTTTCTTTTCTTGATTGAACGAAGCAACACAGAAAAACTAAGATAAAAGAGTGTCATGTGAACTGCACAGACTTTTCTAATTTGCTAAACTTGCTAAAGATTAAAATTTAATTCATTTCTTCAGCCTAAGCCAGTAAAAAATATTTCCTTTGGCTGAGACAACAAGTAACCACTGCTGAAACTACACAAATCTGGTTTTTTATAGAATTCATGGTGAGTTAAAATGAAACATTATTAAAGTAGTCCAAGAACAAAATTGTTAAGAGGTGTGAAGGATTAAGGAGGAACATACCCAAACGTGTTTGGCATTTCTTTCTAATTAAAACTTGTAAGAAAACAAATGCTTGCTTGGCTGCTCCTTTTTAGGTTTGTCTTAATAAAATATTGTCTCAGATAAATAAAGAAGGAAAACTCAGAATTCTGAGAGAAATCTCTCAAGCAAAACCTGTACCTTGCAATTCATGCCATGAACCAGAGAAGGCTTGTCAGGGGAATGCTGTCGACAGCTGTGGCCGTGCAGTAGTGTTGGCAAACCAGTCTGGTGAGCAGGTCCCAGGAGCAGAAGGGTGCTGGTTTCCAGTCTGCCTTCCCTTTGATGCTGGCACTACCCAGCCCTGGGCTCTGTGTCTTCACCTCCAGTTCCCTTCTCAGCCCTCAGCAGCATGACTCTCAACTCACAGCACAACAGCTTTTTATTGATGGGCTCGGTGAAGAGAAGGTTTTTAAGTGAGTCTTGCTAAGCAAACTGCTTCAGTAGTTCTATTCCAGGAACAAGTATTTCCTGGTCTGACTGTTTAACACAGAGATTCCCTCCCTCCAGTCTTCGCCCCTCTCTGACCCACTTCACATACAGCAGACAAACTGCTCCCTTCAGAGAACAAATGTGTTCTAATATGAACACTCCTGGTTTTGTTTTTAAATACTGTCACAAATGGCAGAGAAAAAAAAATCAGTCCCTGATGAGTTTCATATTCAAGTGTTTTATGAATTGATTCCCACCACATCACTCCTAGGGGAACTTTCCAGGCCCTGCTGGTACATGCTAGTTAATTCTCGCTGGTCCTTCAGAGTGTGATTTCTTACCCCCCTTAACAGCTGGTTATGCCAGGATTGAATCCCTGGCAGCCTGTAGAGGAGGTGGTTGAGGAAATAGTTTTTTTTTTTAATAGTTTATAATTAGCTGTAAATAATATAACTTTGAACTCTAGTGCATGCCACTAGGCTGGGTGGGACTCCAACAGTGTGGACTGAGACTTCAGGGGAGACCACAGAGCCAAATTCCCCAGGGACATCCACCCACATGGCCCTCAGCCTTATTTCAAGGTCCCAGTTTTCCAGCCAAGCAAGGTCGATGTAACGGATCTGTCTTGGCTGTCAATTTCCATCTTTTTGGGAAACTTGATTCTAACTATCCAGCCTGGAATCCAACCCTCACCTGTGTCAGCTTTCACTGAAGGAGCTCAGAGCAGCTACACAGTAGGTTCTGTTTGGTAAATAAATAAGTGAATGGCACTCAACAAGAAGTAGTTTGGAAAACCAGAGATGTCATTACAAAACTCAGTTTTGTATTATTTCTAAACAAAGCAGAGAATATCAGAATCAATTTTTCTAGAAAGTCCTCTTGTCCTTTATTTTCTCTTATTATATGATAAACATAACCACAAATTATTAACCAGAATGTGTTTTTTATATTGCTTCTCATCTCTTTGGCAAAATAAGAAACTGTAAATAGGATGTTTAGAATATTACATTAAAATTGTTTTAGAATAATTCAAATTATTGTGAATTCAAACTTATATTATTTAGGACTAATTGTAAACTTCTTTCTCTATGTAATGGGCA
>NW_011439336.1:0-694 GCF_000754665.1 Bison bison bison
TTAAGCATGCTAAGAATGATGTCAAAGAAACCAAAGCAATCTAATGATTGTAAGCTTATATATATAGACCTATGGCACCCACAAAACTTTCATGATTATTGTTTTGTACTCATTTGTCAAAATGTATGTTTGAATATATTGAAGTGAACCTTCATGTGTGTGTTTATATTCATAAATATGTGCATTAGTGAACTCTTGCTGAAGGAGCACCTTTGTTTCCTCATATTTATAAACTTTAGTCTTTGGAAGGAAGTCAATATAACAAAAATGATGTAAATCTGACTTTTAAAAGTTTTTTCATTTCATTAATAAAATAAACGATCATAATCAAATGAAGCTTTTTTATTGATGACCTGTTTAAAAGACTGAACAGAATCTGCTAAATGCTTGTAAATTCAAGTTCTCTAATTTTTTCCTTCAATAAATCAAAATTATTGATACCTCAATTTTAAAAGTTAAAATAGCATTAAAATTCAGGCCTAACTAAAATTTTATAGAATTTTGATGGCTAAAATATCCTATGTTTAAAGACTTGAGAATTCCTATAGATAGCATATCTGACAAATAATTTACTTAATATTAACAAAAGATAGGAGAAGGCAATGGCACCCCACTCCAGTACTCTTGCCTGGAAAATCTCATGGATGGAGGAGCCCGGTAGGCTGCAGTCCACCTGGTCGCTAAGAGTCAGACA
>NW_011439337.1:0-2047 GCF_000754665.1 Bison bison bison
AAAACAGGTCATGGTTTTATCTAATTAAGATTCACTGTGTCCCCAGTGAATCTTAATTAGATAAAACCATGACCTGTTTTTAGGAAAACTGGTTGAAGGAATTGGTGAGTCATAACTTACGTAGGTAGTCTAGCACCTAACTGAAAATAGTGTTGAGAGGCTGACTTGAGTTGAATTAGCTTTAGCTTTTAGTTTTCTGGGTTAGACTGGGTATAACCCAGTTGTTAAACCTGTGTGTGTACCTGTCATTTCTAAGTGAAGAGTAGTCTTGTGTGGTTAGTGGTGACCACGTTACCACAGATCCGTGCTGTGTCCACTAAATGTAGCTCAGTAGTACAGCACTGGGCAGCTTTTAAAAAGCTTTGTTTGGATTTTGGTCCTCATAGCTTGTATTTGCAGTCTTACACTGCTCTTTTAAAAAGTGGCTTATTGGCAGTTAACAGCGTGCTAGATGGCTAGGGTAAACCAGAGCAGATACCCCAAAGGCACTGGCCAAAACGACCAGTCGGGAACAGGGAGCTGGTTGGTGGAAGGTTCTTGGTGTTTGGCCCGGCTTGCGGTCCTCTCACGCTGAATCCCCTGTGCCTTTCTAGATGCGCCTTCTTCCTCTGCGCCAGAAGAAGGCCCACCTCATGGAGGTCCAGGTAAACGGAGGCACTGTGGCTGAGAAACTGGACTGGGCCCGTGAGAGGCTCGAGCAGCAGGTCCCTGTGAGCCAAGTGTTTGGCCAGGATGAGATGATTGATGTCATTGGGGTGACCAAGGGCAAAGGCTACAAAGGTGAGCTTTGCAGTGGCCTGCGTTGCTGTGGTTACCCTGGGAGAGTGATGTCGGGCCGCGCTGTTCAGTGATGAGGCCCTGGAATGAGCGCTGGGCACAGCGCCCGAGTCAGACTGCGGAAATGTTCCTTGCTGCCTTCCTTCTGAGAACAGCTCTGGTCAGGTGGTTGGGTCAGCGTGTGGGATTGGGGTGAATGGTTTTCAAACACACTGCAAAACACTGGGCTCGGGGCTTCGTGAATCCTCTTGGGTCCACGTGATATTCTGGTACAGGGATGATTCTCTAAGACCTGAACTTGTTGCTGAAAAGGGTTATGTCTAAGCTGATAATCACCTTGGATGGATGGAGGTATAGTAAGGGAGAGGATTGTTGCAGTCAGGTGTTGTATTTCTTTGGACAAAGTACCACGAACTGAAGTTGGGCATTCATAGCACAAAAGGGCCAGTGGCATGGTGCTAGGCATCATGTTAACAGCCTGTGTCTCTTCCAGGTGTCACCAGCCGTTGGCACACCAAGAAGCTGCCCCGTAAGACCCACCGAGGACTGCGCAAGGTTGCCTGTATTGGGGCGTGGCATCCTGCCCGGGTGGCCTTCTCTGTGGCTCGGGCTGGGCAGAAAGGCTACCATCACCGCACTGAGATCAACAAGAAGGTGAGGTGCACGTGGGGGCCCTGTGGAGACTTCAGCCTTAGGGGAGCAGAGTGGCTCCGCTTTGGGGATTGTGTGGGGTTCTGGTCCTTGTCATCAGTCCACTGGGTGGAGCATCACGTGGACTTAGTTGCTCATGCCTGGTGGCACAGTTGTGACTCGTCAGTGTCCTGGTTTGTAAAGTGCCATCCTTGAAGGTGATTCTGGTCGGGTTGAGGATGAGAGCCTCGTTTATCCTCTTCTGTCCCATGGTGTTGGAGAGGCCCCATCCCTTATCTCCCTGGATGGCATTGTTCAGGCCCAGGCAGCTTTTCTTTGCTGCAAGCCTGGGACGCCCCATCACGAGGGTCAAGGTCATAACTGCTTTCCCAGAGTCCTTTGCAGGCTACCCTGCCCCCAAGTTGGGGAATCATTTGTCCCTAATGGCAGTCCTTGCCTCCAGTCAACCTGAGTCCCTGCCTTGTTTTCTTGTTAATCAAATATTTATGCTCATTTCTTCCTTCAGATCTACAAGATTGGTCAGGGCTACCTCATCAAGGACGGCAAACTGATCAAGAACAATGCCTCTACTGATTACGATCTGTCTGACAAGAGCATCAACCCTCTGGTGAGTAATGGG
>NW_011439338.1:0-694 GCF_000754665.1 Bison bison bison
TCTCAACAGTTCTTTGAGGGAGTTATTACTATCCCAGTTTTTGAGATGAGGAGGATAGGGACTCAGATTAAATAACTTGCCCAAAGATACAAAGCAGAGCCAAACTTAAAACCAGGTCTGGGACTTTCCTGGTGGTCCTGTGGTTAAGAATCCGCCTTGCAATGCAGGGGACACAAGTTAGATCCTTGGCTGTGAAATGAAAATCCCACATGCCACAGGGCAGCTAAGCCTGTGCACAGCAACTACTGAGCCAGCGTACTCCAGAGCCCGTGCGCCTCCGCAGAAGACCCTGCATGATGCAACACAGATCTCGCGTGCTGCAACTAAGACACGATGCAGCCAGATAAATAGATATTAAAACAAAGTCAGATCTGTTCGATTGAAGCTGATGTCTTAACCACTATACTTCCTTGACCACTGTCTTCTTTGGTGCCAGAAGATGATGGGGTCCTAGTTTTGGTAATGGAAGAACACTGGTCCAGAGTGGCTGTTTGCATAAAGGAGCCATAGACTTTTAAGAATGGAAGGGTAGGTGAAGGTCACGAGCCCACACATAAAACAAAAGTCTTGTGTATCTTGAGATATGCTGTCTATTCAGCTAGATTCATGTAGTGCCCTGGGTAGTTAGTGTACTAGTAACAGTGTCCTATGGGAAAAGGGAAAGGTTTATCATAAAAAAAAAAAAAAAGATTTT
>NW_011439339.1:0-693 GCF_000754665.1 Bison bison bison
AATTAACATTTACTGAGAAATTAATATGTCTCAGTAACAGTTCTTATTTCTTAATTTTACTGCTTTAATATGCCCCTCATTCAAATCTATTATACATTTTCTACATGCATTTGTTTATTGTACCCCATCTTTTATTATCTTTATGTTAGATTACAGTGAGAGTGGGGAGGGGTGTAAAATCAGTAACATCTTTGAACTTGATCACACTTCCTCAAATGGATGGAACTTTGACCCTAACTGACAAGAGTGTATTGATTGAAAAACTTCATGCTGCAGAAAATAAAAATATACAATTCACAAAGTTATATGCTTAATTCAGTTTCATTATATTGCCACAGTCAGTTGTTTTCCCACTTTAACATGTCTGCAGGGAAAACAGGTAATTAAATAACTTTTCCACTCAAATGGCCACTTTATCAGCTTAATAATTTCTCCCTTTCCAAAGTAATTTGTTGTCACAATTATTGACAGATTATAGGACAAGCACACAGATAGATACTTTGATTATTTTCATTACAATTATCATACGATAATATTTTTAAAAATGAAAGAAAGTATGAAAGTTGAGAGTCTCGAGGCTTAATTTATGATTGTGAATAGAAAGCCTTTCAGAGAGGAGAAGTTTGTGTGTGTGTGTGTGTGTGTGTGTTTTTCTATTTTAGTTAAAAGAAATCAAGTAGAGAATGTTGAGGA
>NW_011439340.1:0-2047 GCF_000754665.1 Bison bison bison
CTCCAGGGGATCTTCCCAACTCAGGGAACGAACCTGAGTCTTCTGCATTGGCAGGCAGATTCTTTACTGATTGAGCTACCAGGGAAGCCTGTATATATGTGTGTGCATATATATATATTTGAAAATAGTATTCCTTAGATTTTTGTATAGTATATGTCTCTACCTCCAAAGACGCTGAATTCAACTTCATTTGGAATTCAGTAAGTACTTCGGCAAGTTTATTATAGTCATTGGTATACTGATAGGTCTTCTTTTTATGAGATTTGTTTACATCCAAGAAATCCACAAATATAATTGGGTCATTTATCAGTTTTTCTTTGGTCCATTGGATCTATTGTAAGGTGATTGAATAGAAATTGTTAATAGCACAATTTTACTTATTATCAAGACTAAAACAATGTACTTGTATCAGAGAAGTTCTTAGCACAGTAGGTCTAGGTCTTGGGGGTTCTTAACCTTTTTTTGTGCCATGGATCCCCTTCTGACAGTGAAACCTGTGGACTCCTCATAAGAATAACATTTTAAACACATATAGTAAAATGCAAGGGTTGCAAAGGAAACCCAATACACTGAAATACAGTTCTGTTTAAGAACTCTGAGAATCTACAGTCTCTAGGTTAAGAACTGCTGCTGTGGGATAACATGTTGACACCACGAGGTCTCACCAACAATCTGAAAAACAGAATCTTTCCCTAGTCAATTGTTAATCACCACCATAGATTTGCAAGCTTCCATATTTGCTTTCTTGGTTCACTTGACAAACCCTTGCCTGTCTTTCAGACCAAGTTCGTGGGCTAACCCCTTCTTTGAAGTCTGACCATTTCCCTCTTCCTAAAACTGAGATAAAATTATTCTTTCTTCTTTTGTCCTACTATGGTGGTGTGTGGATGGGCCTGTTACAGTGCTTACAGAAATGTATTGCAACTGTTAGGTTGTAAGGTGCTTGGAGGCAGGGCTTACATTAGTTCTAAGGAGGTTTTAGAACTTACCTCAGTTGATGTCTGGCCCTGGAAATTCTTAATAGGCTCTCAGAAGGTGTTTGTTTAAGCAAAAGGCTAAAGGAAGGTTGAGGGACAATATGACATGATGGTTAAGAGAATATCTGAAGTCAGATAGCCAGGACTCCACCACTTAACTAACTATGCAACCTTGGGTAAATTCTTAATCTCACCTTGTCTCCGTTTCTTCATTTGTAAAATGAGGATTATAACAGGACTTAAATCACAGAGATGTTATGAAGATTTAATTGAGTAATGATGGGTAAAGCTTTTAAAACAGTGCCTGGCACATTGTAAGTGTTAACTGTTATTAGAGCTATCACATTTTACTATTTAAAAAGTCAACCAGTCAAACAACTGACTAAATGGAATTGTATAAACCCAAATTCTTACAAGAATAATTTACATCCTTAAATTTTTAAAGTAGGTTTGGGTAATAGTTCTTTAATTTGGGGGTACTGTAGCTGTTCTTACTGTCTGTGGGACTAACTCCTACTAGGGAAAGACCTGTCTCTAAGTATTTGCTTACTCGTTTTCTGCTGCCTCTACATCTATTCTTTGATCTAGCAAAGTCTTAAAACTAAATTGAAGTTGGAATGTATAAGGCAAGAATTTAGATTCTTCTCCCAGGACAGAAATAAGCTCTCTTTAGATAGTTATTTTAGCAAAGCCTCTGCATTCCTTCATTCATTCCTTTATCTATTCATTCATCCCAGATGTATTTATCAAGTACCAGCTAGGGGTAAGGGAGGATGTTAAACTCTGGAGATATAGGTGAGGATAACAATTAACGATTTTGTTCTCATGGAACTCATTGGTTAGAGAAAGAGATAGGCAATTACATTCTAATTAGTTCTATGGATAGGAAAACCCCATAGTCCTATGACAATACAAAGACATTTAACCTGGAAAGAATGTGATTTAGGCTAGAGAAAAGCACCAGGAAAGGAAGCATAAGCTGAATCTTGAAGGATGGTCAGGAGTGAGCCAAGGGAAGGGACCTATATGAATAAAGGAAGAGACAAGAGAGACCATTCTGCACTGGCCAA
>NW_011439341.1:0-2047 GCF_000754665.1 Bison bison bison
CTGCCAGGCTCCTCCGTCCATGGAATTTTCCAGGCAAGAATACTGGAATGGGTTGCCATTTCCTTCTCCGGGAGATCTTCCCAACCCAGGGATTGAACCCAGGTCTCCCGCATTGTAGGCAGATGCTTTTACCCTCTGAGCCACCAGGGAAGTCCCTGGTGGGGACTACATCTATATTCATTAATAATATAGTCTACAATTGCAGCAAAGCCTACAATAGAATATTGAAACCTAGAGATGAAAAGACTCTCAAGAGGACATTGGTCCAACTTCCTTACTACAGAGGACAGAAAATCAGCTGATCAAGGTCAATTCTAAAAATTAAGAACTCTAAATTCAAAGCCTCCAGAAACTCATCATATGCACCTCAATTATTTATTACACTTCAAGAGGACATATATGAATCACAAAGGAGTTTTTGGATTTCAGACTGTTTCACTTCCTGACTTAAAGCTTAAAAACGTAAGCCGTGAACTCAGCAAAAGCAATTTATGAATTTGGGACTAGGATATGTCTCTAAGTGATGGTTTAGGGAACTATATTTATAGCCTGGCACCAGTAAATTTTTGTTCACTTTTAAAACTAGATTCCAAATATACACGTTATACTCTGAGGGCTATTAAAGGCACAAGCTAGCTTTTAGAACTAGACTTTGGGATGCAATTCTAAACAATGATCTCCTATGTCCCCTGGTTCTGAATGATATATTATAGCACAAGATTTTAAAATAAACATAAAAATTGGAAGCAGTGGAAGAGTTTTACTACCAAATAACTACTGTTACATATCAAACATCTATGCTATGTTCTAGGTTCAAACACTTGATCTAGAGGCGTATTATATTTGTGCCTTATTTCACCAGGTATCTTACTCCATGAACATATACAATAATGACAGGTACAGAATATCTGTTCTAAGAAAAATACATTCAAAAAGAAATGCAAGCATGCAAGTCAGGATGGATATTAACCCTGAGTATCAAATTTGGCTCCTGAGCTTCCTGTCAAATTGAAGAGAGGAAATACTCTTCCAATGAAAAAGTGGCTTCCAAAACTTTTTTTAAGAATCACATTCTAAAATATCTTAAATGGGACTTTATACACAAAGGGCCCTGTATGACACAGAGGCCGACATACCTGACAATATCATACAGCAAATATGGTTATATTTGATATGGTTACTTCGAGTAGTTTGCTTAAGTGAAGGTAGAATGTATAAAATTAAGTTGCTACTCAGTGAAGGTGATGCTGCTAGGGGCTGCTTTTGCAATACACATTGTCTTTACACTGAAGGACTCTTATACATGGGTTAGTTTTCTCAACTGGACAACAACTTCTATTTAATGGCTAGGAGACCCTAGCACAGAAACTAAAGGTGACCTGATATGGCTAATATTATTACATCATTTAGGGATAAGCCGAATATCTGAACTTCTAGATTCAGCAGGAAAGCTTAGTGTCTCCCACAACTTTAATAGGACTGCAACTCAAGGCTTCAGAAGAATTTAATGAAAATTTCACCTTTCCAAAAGGGAAATTAGTTTGCTGCATGTGCATGTAGAATACATTCTGGAGATATAGAATTGTAAACAGTTGCAGGGTTAAAAAGGTAGAACACCCAATGTTCAATCATGTGAAAAAACTTCTATAAACTACCCAAAGTATCAATACATATCACTCAAACACTCTGAAAAGTTTTTTAAATGTGCAGATAAGGCCATAGACAGCAAGGAATAATCAATGAGATAAGCATCTGCTATCTTTCTCTTGCAATCTGCATTGGGAATCATAAAGCTGGGAAATATCTAGAGAGGGCATCTAGCCTGCATAATATATACTCTTACCTCATTTTCAAAGATCTCTATTTAGATCTCTAGTCTAGCTTGTTGTTATCTTAAATCTTAGCACCTACAGTCTAGGACTAATTCCTTTTATCTTATCAATGAAGATGATAAATCACTAGGTTCCTTCAACATACTTTTTACATACTTGGAAATCCTTAAGCAACTAGTCTTCTTTCATTAACAAGATAACCATAATTATTTTTA
>NW_011439342.1:0-2047 GCF_000754665.1 Bison bison bison
AGGAAATTCCCTGCCAAGTACAAGGACTGTGCTATGAAAAGATATTCTGCAATTTTTACTTCGGTAGGAACAAGGTATTTTAAGAACAGATATCACTCCTTAGTATGCGTCCCAGGTATGGAGTATACTGCTGGAGTTCTAAGTGATTGAGTGTCCTGCCCTGTTTCCAAATGAACGTCCATACGTTAACACACTGCACTGTATATTACCTGGTAATGACTTTTTAATTTTGAAAAAGATGACTAAAGAAACGCAGTTAACTTGGCTGTATTTGCAGGTTATATAAAGAAGACTTAAAGTTGCTGGATCACACTGTATGAACATAACCTACCGGAATGATTGAGTTGTTCCTGTAAACCTTAACTCCTCCCCATAACTCTTAGAAATATTGAAAAAGCTGCGGGAGGCGAAGGGAGACTAACAGTAGGGGGAATAAATAAAAAGAGCAGCAGGTAGTATTTATTCAGTGCCCATTTGTGCTAGGTGCTGCCATTTTACATTCTACTTTTAATATACTATCCCTAATTTTCAAACCATCACACATTTCAGGCATTATGTAATTTTTATCATTATAATGATAAGGAAACCAAGCTTTAGATGATTTGGTGATGTGGTGAGGGGTACAGAAAGGGTGAGCACTGAGCCAGGATTCAACCAGTGTATATGCCTGCCTCTGACCGCCAGATGACTGAGTAGTCCTCACAGGGATCACATGACCCACAAAGCCAAAAATATTTACTATCTAGTCCTTTCTGCAAAAAGTTTGCCAACCGCTGATCTAACAAAGGGCCCAAGCAGCCACAGCATCATGTTGGTAAGGACTATTACGAGGGAAAGAAGATTCTGAGAGGATCCCAGAATACTCCTCAAGAGGGAACATTCAAGCTGAACCTAGAAGAGAAATTTACTGAGCCCAGAAAGGAGAGGGTTCCAGGCAAAGGGCACTGTAATCACACAGCCACACATGCAGGAAACAATATATTATAGCCAGAGAATGCTGAGAAATTCAAGCAGTTTAATATGGTGAAGGGTGCAAGATGGGAAGGAGGAAGAGGGCAACAGAGGAAGCTGATAAATTAACTGAGACTAGTATAAAAAGTTCATACAGGAAGCGCATCAAGGAGTTACGATAATTGAATGCAACTGGGAATCCGCCTTGGTTTTTGAGAAGGGATACAGCAATTGCACTTGTGTTTCAGAAGCTTGAATCTGGAAGCTGAATGAATGCTGGGCGGTGGGTGGGATAAGTTCAGTTAGAGAGGATAAGGGAGCTGGATGTAACCAAGGTGCCAGGAGAAGAGACTGATACAAGTCATATTTAGGAAACAGCTATGACAACTGGTAGCTAACCAGAAATTAGGGTGCTGTGAAAGGGATGCAGAAGCTATGACTTCTAACTGAGGTCAGTAGGTGGAAATCGATACTCATTTTTCAAGAGAAATACAGGAAGAGAAGCAGGTAGGAAAGGGAGAAACAGTCTGAGATATCACAGGAAAAGTAAAGCTACCTACACTCTCTCTATACTATGGGAACTTCTAAAACCTCAACTTAAACATTGATTTCAAAGCATTCACCCGAGAAACAATGGCTGCCTCTGTACAGTACACTTGGCGACACTAAGGAGGAGGAGGCATTTCACATTAAAACCTTGTGTATAGCTTGAATATTTTAGAACAAGTATTTCAGACTTTTATAATTGGACAAGAAGAATGCCAAGCATTATTCCCAAGGAAATTTCTGACAGCCAAATGGAGTGAATGAAATATTTAGAATGCTTGAGTTTCTTGAGTTCATTAAAAATAAATAAAGCCCCAGGAACAGCATCCCTGGCATCCATAAACTACATGATTTTCCCACACACGGTCTCAGGACCATATGAACAGTGTAAGAAAGCAGGTACTATGTCCCCAAAGTGGCACCAACATATTAATCAAATTTCCACCTAATATAAACAGTTGAAGTTTAAAACACAGTTATAAGCTGTCTACTTTTTAGAGGAGGACAGTAAGGAGACATGGATCACAGGTATGCCTTATCCCAGTCAGCC
>NW_011439343.1:0-671 GCF_000754665.1 Bison bison bison
GGGCATCTCCCTTTGAGTGTTCTCAGAAGCAAACTACCTCTGTTTTTTCCTCAGTAAATGGCTCCAGAGCCAGGAAGTCACACTTGACTTTTCTTCTTGTCTAGGGTCTTATCAACGCCTTCTAATCTCACCTTCTTATTCCTCACAGTCATCCTGCTTGACCCCACTGACACCATATTACTACCACTGATGCTGTCCTTGCCTCTCCATTTCTGAAATGGAAAATTTAAGCTTTCTACCTGGTTTTCCTGCTCCAACAATAGACAGCGACTCTTATCTCTAAAACTATCATATTCTTGCCTCTGTTTCTTTACATAGCCTCCCCACTACCTGGATCCACCTTTGCTTTCTCTTCACCTAACATGCCCTCTGACCATCTGCCCCTGGGACTTAGCCCAACTTAGACTTAACTTATATTCAGCATCAGTTAACTTTCTGCTCTGCTTTGACTGCTTAACTTTGAATGCTCTGCTTAACACTGCTTTGTGTTAAGCCTAGCAGTGCCTTTGCTCCAGGCCAAGAAAAGACCCTGAGCTAGACTTTGGAATCTATTGTCTATAGATAATTGTACATTATATAATCATAGAAACTTATGGAGATCATTCCCGCCTCACTGTTTGCATATGGACACTGAGTGAAATACTTGTTCAAGGTCAGGTAACAGAACCTAA
>NW_011439344.1:0-2047 GCF_000754665.1 Bison bison bison
AAAAAAAAAAAATTGAAAATTACTTAGAAAAATAACTTTCTTATATAAGACTGACTTAAAAATAGATCTATAAAAAGTATTCCATAAAGATCTGGCTAATATATGTTTTATAGATTAAAACATAAAATTATGGGAAAGAACACAAATACTTGAAAAACTATAAAACATGTGGCTGGAGAGTAGTTAGTGATTCCTAACCAGTAATGCCCATGTGTCACATAAGCCTGGGCAAGGGCTCCCGACTCTGGGGGAACTACATGTGAACTTGGCCCTGCCAGCCATCACAGGTATGAACTCGGCCAAGGTACTTCCTCTCCCTGAGCTCTGTTCTTCCACCTCCAGCAGAACATGTGAAATACTTATCTCTCAGGGTGGCCAGTGATAGCCCAGCCAGGCTGTTGTAGTGATTATGCGAAATTACAAACGTGAATGCACCCGACATGGTGCTGACACATACTAGCTACTCAGGGAATGCTGAAAACCTTTCATTCTCGCCTGTGAGCCACAGACTGACTCATGCAGTCCACATTCCCCGAGGGCTTCCCATTCGCCAAGCAATTCATCTAAGGGCTTCCATGTTGGTTTGTTTCATCTGTTAAAAACCCCTGTGACATCCAGATTATTAAGTTCACATTGCAACAGAGGCTCAAGTTTGGAAAGGTTGACACGCTTGGTCGAGGTGACCAAGCTAGTAGGTACACAGGCATGAGGACCCCAGGAGCCGACCTCCCTTGTTCCAAATGGGAAGCAGCCAAGTCACAGCTCCCTGACAGACTGGGACCTGTGCACTGCAAGGGCCCACAGCGAGGAGAGAAAGGAGGGGCAGACGACTGTTCCCATCAAAGTCATTCAGATGATGGAAGATTAACTAGATTCTCACTCTTATTCATTCAACACCTTTCGTTTTATAAATGTGAGAAAAACTAAGATAAATAGAAGACAAGTCCTCAAGGAGCCTATACCCAGATTTGGGAAACACGGCACCACACAAGAAAAACAAACACCGAAGTTAACACAGGTGTAAATGAAGAGTCAGGGAAAATCAGAGGGCTGAACTGGTGGAGGGTCCACAGCCCGCGGGGCTGGTGTGCACAGGCTGTCTAAGGAGACGAGACGAGCTGGGCAGAAGGAAGGGCCCGGAGGCCAAGGGACTTGGGCCGACCTGCAGGTGGTGTCAGTTCCGAGTGCCAATTCCTGACTGACACAAGAAAGTTTTAAGTTCCAACATAATTGTGAGTGGGTTAGTGGCTGCTCAGCCTGGCCTGCATGACAGAGACTATCTGGTCCTAGAACAAACCAGCTTGTGTATACACTCAGCTGTTCAAAAATATCTGTTGAGGGAAAACTGTAAGTGCTACTGTGCTAAGTATGAATACAGCCAGCCACAGGTCTGGGCTTCATGGAGTTTACAATTTTATTAGAAAGTTTCCAAAATAAAAATTTAAATGACCAAGCTCAATATTTTGAAAAGAAAATAAAAAGAAATTAATAAAAAGAAATCATGTATTAGTCTATACACCTCATTGGCATCCTCTCAGAGGTTCTGGCAGCCATTATTATGGGCTTAACGTTTAATGCCCACAAACAGGACCTTCTACACAGCATGCCGCCTGTTGATCTAAATCCCACCCACTCCTCCTGGGCTTTATGCCTCTAAAAGAATTACTGGACTCTTCTGAACTTCTTCAGTAATCTGCCTTTCAGGCAGTTTAAGGATGGTTAATGTTTTTCTTCCACATCGCATCGGTCATATCATAAAATTACTTCTTTGCAATTGTATGAAGTTTGAATACTTACAGTGTTTCTAAAGACTTGGAATTCTTGTGTTCTTAAATCGATCTTTGCCGCCTTACTTAAGTTAAACCTGAAATTAAAAAACACACATAATTCTTTGCGAACAGCATCATAGTCAAAGCGGTTGCAGAGTAATTACCAAGGTTGTGTTTACCTTTCAGCAGATTTTGAGATCAATATTACCAGATTAATAGCCTTCAAAAAGCAGCTACAACTTACAGTTTATTCTTCACTTTTGAAACTAAAATATTTG
>NW_011439345.1:0-2047 GCF_000754665.1 Bison bison bison
CATACATACTTCTCACCAAAGGGACAGGTAGAGGACCCAGGCCAGGCCACAAGATAATGGTCCATGTCCAAGGAGATTAATTTAAAGAGGACATTGTGACTCAAAGCAGACATTAAGAATTCTCCCAAAGATTTGGTACATGGATGTTGAAGACCAAAGAATGCCTATTTTTCTGTTGTACTGAAAGCTGTAAGAACAGTATAAGCAGGAGATATATGTTGCCATTATTTCATTTTATTTTGCTTTGTTTTATAATTATTGTGGTGAGCAGGGAATTGAGATAGGTACATTCTGACTATGGAGAACTTGGCATACCAAAGTAACCAGCTTGGTCTTGATTCTAGTGGAGAACTACTTGATATCTTTAAATAGAGGAGAGAGATGAGCAAATTAGTATTTGATATTCATCACTTTATCCATTTTGTTGCTCAGAGTGATTTTAATAATGCCAGATATGGTCAAGTTAATAAACATAACTTATGTCATAAAAGCAACTATGACACCATTATAAGAAATGAGTTTTGAGATGTATTTTGAACAAATAATGTATACTTTTATAGAAAATATATTCTCATTCTACTGACTGACTGTACTTGTGGTTACCTATCCTACATATCAAGTATTTTCAATATTGGCATGTTAACATTTTTTAAGACAATTTTTTTAGAGTGTGACTATCTTTTCAATTCATGAAAAGCTCTCTTCTGTGACAGGAAATAATCTACAAACAGAATCTGGATTGAGACATTAAATAGCTGGATCTATAGTGCTTAAAGTTAGTATACCCTTGAATTTTTAGTTCATTGGCAAAAGAAATTCCTATTTCTGTGAAAACATAATTTGAAATGTCTATCATTTGTAGCAGAAAAACTTCTGTTTACCACATGTGACAAAAATCACATTAAACCAAGTCTGCAGATTCATATTTGTATGTTTTACTTACCGATTAAGTAATGATTGGAAAGATTCATATATTCAGTTTAGTGCTTTATGCAGTTAGTTTTATGCTTTTAGCATTGGAGATATCTAAACTTAATTGACTCAACTGCTAGGCAAGTCAAAATATTGTTTGGAGACCAACTTTTTTTTCCCCCCTACCAAAAAGGTCAGCTGTTTTTTATTATTGTGTCTGGGGTAGAGATGCTTTTAATCTCTGTGGTTTACTACTTACAGAAGGATACTGTCCTTAAAACTGCAATCCCAAGATTCTTTGGGCAATAACATAGAAGATAGTACCAAGAATAGCATATATTGGTGTTAATTGATAGGGTGGCTAATGGAAAGACTCTTAAAAGTACAGACATGAATAAGAAGAAAAAAGTAAGCAGATTTTTGAGGAAGTAGGTTTAATTGTTCTACTAATGACATCTGCCATCTATATTGTGTTGCCATGTCCATTTTATTCAGCTTTAATCTTTTTCCTTAAGCAGCTGTTAATAACCACTACATATTTTTACAGGAAAAGTGACTTTGCAGGTTGACTGACAATCATTTCAGTTTTTAAGTATAACTTTCTCAGGAAGGAAGAAGGCCAAAACATTTAAACCTAATCGAATATAAACTGGTATTTCTCTTTCTTCCCTCTAAGCTTCTTCAGAGCCCACTCCATTTCTAGTGCACCACTGGGGCAGGATACATAATGACTAACAGCCTGGCAGAGACTTGAGACATGTGAACAGTGCACCTTGGCCACAGCCAGTTAGCCTGGAGCAGACGCCAAGGTTTATTGTCATTGCAGTTTCCTGGCCTCCACCAGTAAGAGGTGTCATGGCTCTCACCAGACTTCTTAGCTAGACTATTCATGAATTGCATATTTATAGGCATTTCATAGCAAGAGGTCTTATTGTATGTAAGTCCATGGCCAGAGAAGACTCCCTCATAATGCGATTAGAAGAGAGTCACATTATTTTATGGTTATGTTAGGCTGCAAAACAGAGTCCATGTGTCCCTCTGTTTGTCATTATACTCTTATATATAAACAGGCATGAGAACAGGAAAAGGTATTTATAAACTTTGTTGTGTGTCCTGAAGTTACCGGCTTATAAAT
>NW_011439346.1:0-2047 GCF_000754665.1 Bison bison bison
AATAATAGCAATAATTAGTAACGAGAATGATGCTACACCTCTGTGTGAGTTGCTAGACTTTAGACACTTTGCATGGCTTGCATGTATAATTAATTAATCCTCATAACAAGGCTTTGAGGGTGTGTGTTAGTTTCCTGGGGCTGCCATAACAAATTGCTGCAAACTGGGGGCTTGCAACGACAGAAATTTACTCTCTCGTGGCTCTGGACTCTACAAGTCTGAGATGAAGGTGTCAGCGGGGCCACGTACCCTCCAAAGGCTCCAGGGGAGGATCTATCCTTGCCTCTTTCATCTTCGTGTCTTTTAGTTTCATCACTTCAATTTCTGCCTCTGTCTTCACATGGTGCTCTTCCCTGTGAGTCTGTCTCCATGGCTCCAAATCGCTTCCTCTCTTCATAAGGACAGAAGTCATTGAGTTCAGGGCCACCCTAATCCAGGAGGACCTCATATTTTTAAACAATTTTTTATTGGAATATAGTTGCTTTTCAATATTGTATTAGGTTCTACTGTACAGTAAAGTGAATCAGCTAGATATACACATATATCCCCCTTTTTTTTGGATTTCCTTGGTATTTAGGTCACCACAGAGCATTGAATAGAGCTCCCTGAGCTACACAGTAGGTTCTCATTAATTATCTATTTTCTACATAGTATCAATAGTGTATAAATGTCAATCTCAGTCTCCCAATTCATCTTCCCCCATCCCTCCTTGGTGTTCATGTTTTTTCTCTACATCTGTGTCTCTATTTCTGCTTGTAAATAAGATTACCCATACTATTTTCTTCAGATTCCATATATATGCATTAATAGGCAATACTTGTTTTTCTCTTTCTGACTTACTGCACTCTGGGTGACAGTCTCTAGGTCCATCCATATCTTTACAAAGGAGGATCTTATCTTAATCACATTTTCAAAAAAAAAGGTCACATACACAGGCCCTGTGGCAGGGGGCAGATAGGACTTCAACTCTGGGGGGATAAAATTCAACCCACAACAGGGAGGTACTATTATTATTTCCATTTCACAGCATGAGGATTCAAGGTACTGAGAGGTTAAGAATCTATCTGAGGTCACACAGCTTTAGTAGCAGAGCCAGGATTTGAACTCAGATATTATGGGAGGCTGTAACCTGAACTACTGTGTCAACAACTGCTTTGCCCGCAGAGCTGCCGTGCCTGGCACTTCAGACACGCCGCGGCCCTGCTGCAGCTTCTGGTGAGAACAAACACGTACTGAGTTAGCTGAGTGCGTGGAAAGCCTTGTGGCTGTGTTGGGTGACTCCTGAGGAGCCCAAGGACAGGTGAGGGGCTGGGCTGCTGGTGGGGATTCTTGTTTATCTCAACAGGGAATCAGGCTCTCAGTGTGGCAGACTGGGCACATGACCAGCTCCTGCCGTCACCTGGGTAATTGGTTTTCTGTGTTCATTTCAATAATGAACAATATTAAAGGAGGCTAGAGATGCAGTGGAGATACAGCATTGTGGGAGGAACAAAGAGATTTTAATGTGTTGGGTCTCAGTTGTGGGGAAGATGAGGGATACGATAATAGGGTATGAAGGCAGCAGCGATTATGCAGCAGCCTTCGTGTCATCCATCATGGCTCACGTCCGGGGTTGGTGGCAGAACAGGAGTCTTCTCAGATCCGGGCATTATCTCTGCTGTTTATTTACATCTCAAGTCAGGTTGTACTGACAAGGAGTGAAAGGGCTTCCAGGGAAGAAATGTAACTACATGATATATTTCCTACAGAAAGTGCAAACACAATACTGACTATCTGGTTAAATATATCATCTCAGAAAGGATCCAACTGCTGAAAGCTTAAGTCTGCACTTTATATTTCTTGGTGTGAGATCATTACAACAGTTCCCGCTTAGCCATGGGGGATATGCCCCAAACCTCCTGTAGATGCCTGAAGCTGTGGATAGTACTCAACCCTCTATACCATGTTTTCCCCTTTACCTACATCCATAGGTATTATAAACTTTAATTTATAAGTTAGGCACTGGAAGGGGTTAACAATAATAGCTAATAATAAAAAATGATAGTAA
>NW_011439347.1:0-2047 GCF_000754665.1 Bison bison bison
CCCTCCTTCAGGGGATCTTCATGATCCAGGGATCAAACCCGTGTCTCTTATGTCTCCTGTATTGGCAGGCGGGTTCTCTACCACTGGCGCCACCTGGGAAGCCCCTTGTATACATGGTAGCTTCTATTCATTTGTTAATTTTGTTTTGTTTCTGTTTAAAAAATCTGTTGATAGAATGACTCACAAATGGCTCATGACCTGCAATTTGGAAAACACTGTTCTCAAGCATTTGATTCCTTTAATTATTACAATAGTTTGAAAATGTGTTGAGATGGCTAGAAGAGCATAGGTTCTTCACAAGCTCAGCACAGTTTAAGGCCTCTTTGAGGCTGTTTCTGAAAGTCCTTCACACTGTCATAACTTCCTTAGACATTCAGGCCACATTGAGCCGTTACAGGCGTTGCTAATAGCGGCAGTGGAGCACCGAGGGGCCGATGGTGAATCCAGCTTCTGCAGTGTACACTGCTCTGCTTTCCCAGGTCCCAGGGCCCTTTGGCTGGCCATGGGATTCTTTGGAGGCAATATTGGTAAACTCAGTGCATCCTCCCAGTAGATGTCTCTTTCCTTCCAGGAGAAGAAAGTAATATTTTGAAACTCTACCCTGCTTTTCCACAGGGTGTGCTGATCTCCAAACACTGGACACCATGCAGCCGGTGGAAAGGAAGAGGCAGGGCTACATCCACGAGCTGATTGAGACGGAGGAGCGCTACGTGGACGACCTGCAGCTCGTCGTGGAGGTAAGGGCGCCAGGCTCTGCGGGCTCCCTACAGTGTGGGGGCTCGTAGCAGAGTGTCGCCTTTGACAGTGGAGTCACCAGCAGCGACAGGCGCTCTCACACCCTCCGAATGCTTTCTCTGCCTGTTGGAGGGGCCTTGACGGTCTCAAGTCAGCTCTTGCTGTCAGATTAAGTCATTCAGAATGAGGAGAGAAGGGGCGCTCGGTGCCTCAGTGGGCTGTGAGGTGGCCTCGTCAGGAAGGACAAAGGTACAGACTGGGTGGAAAGGCTTGACGCAAACGTGCTGCCTCAGACTTTGCTATCACGATGTCTGCACTGCCAATCTGACACCTGACATTTCTGACATTTTCATAAAGTTTAGTTGTTTCCAGTGGAGTTGTGAGGCAGTGGGAGTGTTCCTCTAATGTTTTTATCAGTTTGGAAAACCACTCTGCCACCTCATAAGACCCTCTCAGGTGTGAGGCGTCAAGTCAGGGTCAGGGGTTTAGGGTGAAAAGCACTGTCCACAGGTGAGTGGACAGCATTCTCATCAGCATTCCCTCCCTGAAAGGACCCGGCCACCACATCCTCCTCTGCTCTACTCACTGAGGCTGACGCTAAGCCGGTCAACAGAAGGCATAAACAGTAACACAAGTCAATCAGCGGATGAAAGTACAATCAGATGCTCTCCCTGTCCTTCCAGAGCGCCTCAGAGCAGAGTGACCTTGTTTCCAGGTCTCTCTCTCCCATAGGAGCATCCAAGCATCTTCCATCTGACTCTGAAACCATAGAGGTTTAGAAATGTCAGTCCATAGACTTATCCGAGTTCTTGGACTCCAGGTTCAGCTCGATGCTATAAATGTCAGTTTAGAACAGTTTCAACAGAGTAATGTCACATGTATTTTGGAGAGATTACACATGAAGAGAGGTGTCTCAGATGATGTCGCCATTTCCTTAAGGCTTTTAAAGTCATTTCCTAGTTGTTTAGTGGAAACTAGCTTTGTGACCTTGAGGACATCACTCTCAGCCTTCATTTCTTCATGGGTCCATTGGAAATAATAATACCTGACTCAGCATGACCTACATCATCATCTGTGAAGTTAACTGAGAAACTTACACACACATGTGCATGTATGCACACACACACATGCATGTGTGTGCATATCAGAACTTTGTGAAACCTTAAGTTCTATGGACTACCAGTGTAAAGTGTTATCACTTCCCCTTCGGTCAGCCAGCCTCTGAAATCCACATGTGCTTGGTGGTCAGCATTGGGGGTGAGGTGAGGCATCGGTGTTTCTTTTGCTGCACTTTTCACTAACTGCTTCCAGA
>NW_011439348.1:0-663 GCF_000754665.1 Bison bison bison
TCCAGGTTCAGCTCGATGCTATAAATGTCAGTTTAGAACAGTTTCAACAGAGTAATGTCACATGTATTTTGGAGAGATTACACATGAAGAGAGGTGTCTCAGATGATGTCGCCATTTCCTTAAGGCTTTTAAAGTCATTTCCTAGTTGTTTAGTGGAAACTAGCTTTGTGACCTTGAGGACATCACTCTCAGCCTTCATTTCTTCATGGGTCCATTGGAAATAATAATACCTGACTCAGCATGACCTACATCATCATCTGTGAAGTTAACTGAGAAACTTACACACACATGTGCATGTATGCACACACACACATGCATGTGTGTGCATATCAGAACTTTGTGAAACCTTAAGTTCTATGGACTACCAGTGTAAAGTGTTATCACTTCCCCTTCGGTCAGCCAGCCTCTGAAATCCACATGTGCTTGGTGGTCAGCATTGGGGGTGAGGTGAGGCATCGGTGTTTCTTTTGCTGCACTTTTCACTAACTGCTTCCAGACTCCTGTGGTGCAATCTGACAACAGTCCTGCTCCCTCAGTTCTGCAGGCCCTCCTGGTGTGGGGTGCTTTATGCCCACAGTTTAATTAACCTGTGTAAGACCCCTAGGAGGTGGATATGAGACTCTCCGTGATGGGACTGCTGGATTCAGTCCTCAGAATCAGCCC
>NW_011439349.1:0-655 GCF_000754665.1 Bison bison bison
AAGTTAGATGTTTCCACATCTCGTTGCTTAGCTCCAAGCCTAAGATATCAAACGAGGAGACTATAGGGGTTCATGGGTGAAGTCAATTCTCCCAGAAATCCTGCTGTTCCATTCCATCTACACTTTTGAGAATTCAGGTCAATTTTTCCCTTTCATGGCAATGGAGACTTTGATGTCTCACCTTGCTGAGAGGAGAACAAAGGGCAGAAATGCCTCAGAAAGGGTGGCCAAAAAAGCCTTGAGATCATGCCAAGCCCCAGCAGCATGGCTTGGTCTTTCCTCTGTGTTCCCTTTCCTCTATGTTCCCCGGAATGAAAAGTGGATTTTTGTAGCTCCTTCTCACTCCCACGTCTCCACCCAGCTCTCGGCTCCTGGCAGTGCCAGCACTCACATCCAGGGATAACAGTCAAAATCACCTCCTTCTTCTTTGACAATAAAATACAGCAACCATTTGGCATCCCAGTGGTGCCCTGGTCTCCTGACCCCTGGCTGGGTCCCAGGGGATTTGTGGTCGGCTGCTAATCAGAGTCCCAGCCATAGCCATTTCCCATGACATAGCTGGAATTCTCGCACTGCCTGCCCCGTCGGCTCGGCTCCAGTTACCCGGCCAGGCTGGAACTGTCTGCTCCTCTCCCACCCTGTCCATCACTGCCCC
>NW_011439350.1:0-2047 GCF_000754665.1 Bison bison bison
AGATATTTTTCATGTTGATTCTGAATCAACCAGAGAGTAGCCCACACAGCCACGAAGACCCAGCACAGCCAATAAATTAAAAAAAAAATCAATTGAAGAAGTAACACATGAAGTGAACTGATTGATTCAGAATCAACATGAAAAATATCTGAGATGTATCTTGTCTGGAGCCCAATCTGTCTGTGAGGATGCGGCTGTAGGTGTGAGTACAGCGGGGAGGGGCTCAGGGGGGTTCTGTTCCCCCATGCAGGCCACCAGGGGAGCTGACAGGGAGAAGGTGAGCAGAGCACAGCCTGTGTGGTGGCAGGTCAGCCCATGGGCACAGATGGTGGCTTTCATCAGAGGTCCAGAGCCCTGTCTGGTGAGAGATCAGGCTGGGGGACTTCCCAGCCTGGTGTCTGGTTCACACCAGTGTCTGGTTCACACCAGTGTCCAGTTCACACCGGGCACGTGACCAATTTGGGATGTGCAGCCTCTCACACTCTGGGGGTATCTGTCCTAGGCCACCTGGCCTGGCCCCCACACAAGCAGACTAAGGAAAGGGGCATCCACTGTGGGGCTTGAGCCCTGACCTTGCATGTGGATGACCATACGGGCTTGTCTGGCTTCAGGTTCTTGTCCCAAGAAGTAGGGTCCTAGCGGCTGTCTTGGGGGCCTTGGAAAGGTGAGCACAGTGAAACCCCAGTGCCAGATAGCAGAAGGGATTCCCTGTGACCAGAATATCACCTGTTGACCTATGAGATCCTCTTTAACCATTTAGAACTCGATGAAGATTCTTGGGAAAATTCATGTTTCATTTAGGCAGAGAAGAAATGAGATGGCTTCTCCCGTTTCAAGTCCTAAACAGTTACTTGGGGGAGGAGGCTGCTTCAACTACATTTGGAAGGGAGGGATTTTTTTTTTTAATATAAGAGATTTTTAAATCATGATTGTGAGTTATGGTCCATCAAGATTGGCCTTGGATACAGGGAAACAATGTCAAGAAGAGCATTGAAAATGGAAGTTTTGTTTCTAGGAGGAAGTGCTCTCCTTGTGGGGATTAATCTCTTTTTGTGCATTGATTTCTTTTTAACGTGTAACAATAAGTGGCAGGGTGGTAATTGCAGATTGTTCAGCTATTAATGCTATTTACTGGAACACAGTTCAGAGAGAACATTGTTTTCTAAAGAAAGAATAAACAACAGTTTTCTTTTGTTCTTCCTTGGAAAAACATCCTTTGGTAGGTATTTGTGGGCTTGAGAGATGTTAGCAAAAGAGAACCTTTTAGTAATAAGATGTTAAAATAAAATACCTTTTTTTTTTTAAACTCTTGGGTGAGCATGTGCAGAATGGTGCTTCTGTGAAGACCCATCACCTGTTTCTTCCTTCCCTGGGTCCCCCTGGAGGGCTGGCTGGTCCCCAGTGGGTCCCTACGCTTTGGGCCTCACTCTCAACTGTATGGAGCTGCCCCCTGCCCCTTAGAGGTCACTGCTTAGAGGAGGCTCCCTCCTGCGATCGCACCTTCATGGGCATCAGGGCTGCATGTCTAGTGTATACATTCCGGAAGCACATTTTTAAGCCACAGCAGCCACTTGTTGACTTCACTTGAAAGTATAGCTTTAAAAATATATTTGCATTCTTAAGCAGAGTGATCAAGGTGAAAGAATACTTTGCCCTTGAAAGCTAAATGTCGCCCTCAGCGTGGTGTCATATGTTCAAGGCTGTCTGCTCACAGATGTCCAGGGAGTCCCTGTTGATGGTTTCTCTTCTGATGCTCGGATTTGTGTCCACACCTTGGTCTCTTTCTGGCCTTGATTGACCTCTTACTCCCTGTGTATAAAATGGAAAGGTCAAATGATGACCTTTCAGATCTTCCTTCTCTAAGGTTTTGTGGTCCCAAGGAACACTAAATACACTGTCACGCAGACTTAGTGAATCTTCCCCGCAGTGGATTTCGGTACTTCTTTCTGAGAGAACAGGCGTGTGTGTTGGAGCCTAATCTGGGTCTTTGTGTGAGGGTGAGGAACTGTTCTGCTTGGCATCAGTAGTGATGACAATTATACCTGCC